>NW_027498273.1:0-137191 GCF_021521415.1 Bidens hawaiensis | reverse complement strand
GGGGGGGGAGAAAAAGGGGGTCATAAATGAAAGGATGGGCAGCAAAGCAATTGAATTGAACCAAAAAGATAAGAGAGAGAGAGAAAACAACACAAACAGTTGGGGTAAAATTTATGGAATTGAGTGAGGCATTTAATCAAGCACTTGGTGGGTTGAAAACAAGAAAAGCGAAAGCCAGTCAACTCAACTCAAGAAACACCCATTAATGATCATCTGGTTGTAAATAATAATTGGTGTGAAGGAAGGATGGATAGAGACTGGACAGTTGAGGGAATGGGTTAAAGTTGGGATCACGATACCCTCCGCCATTGTTGCTGGGCCTGACAAATTGGACAATGAACAACAACTGTGGGTCGTAGGTTTCATGATTTTGGTGCTACTGTGGATAGTGGAGTCATGAGTTGGAATATATGTGTATATGAATAAGTGTGTTGCTGTGTGTCATGTTCACAAATTTTCAATCTTTCATTGCTTTTCAACTAACATCCGTGATCTATATTTCTTTCGTTCTTTCTTTCTACACGATATTAACTACTTTTTGAAAATACAGGTTTTCCTTCCTTTTTTTTTTCTTTTTTTTAAAAAATAGACAATTTAGTTTGCGTACACATTTTCAAATTTAGCCTGCAGAAGTAGTGGAACAGCGGTGGATTCAGAAGTGGTTTTATGGGCTCATCTTTTTCGATGTTTAAATTTTGCATAAAACTTCGAAGTCATTAAAAAAATGAATTACAACTGATGGGTTGTGAAGGCGTGATGTGTGAATAGGTATGAAAGTAACCGGAAGCAAAATCGTTCATATGTTGTTTTAACGTAAAATTTGAAAATCAGTGAGTTCCCATGAACCCGAGAAACCCGTATTGAACCCATCCATGGGCAGAAGTCATCACATATGTGAAGAAGGCTAGAGCGTTGTTTGGTAACTAACCTCTTAATGATTCTATCATGAGACTATTGGGTTGTTTGGTAGCCTCTTAATGGTTATTAAGAGCTCTTAATGGTTAAAAGACAGCCTCTTAACCATTCAGACTTAAGGTTATTTCTTAACCATTAAGAGGCTATGAGGTAGCCTCTTAATGACCATTATGAAGCCACCAAACAACCCCTACATCTGAATCATTCAAAAGTATAGTATGTTTGGTTCACTGAAAATGCATCTATGCATCTTTTAATGATTAATGAAGGTTCTAAATGATTCAAAATAAGATTGTCGAGCAACCTTAAATGAAGCCTTTTCGCATGAAATTGATAAAAAGTCAACAATTCCCACCTTTTTACCAACCAGTAGTTAACACATGTCACATGTAGACTAAAAAGTTCAAGGCGGCTGTTTTTCATATTCATCTGTCTTGTAGGCTAAAAAATGTATTTGTAGGCTAGAATTAATTTAATTGTGTCACCTGAATATAAGGTGGGACCCATCTTACCTTTTATGATTTTATATGAAAAAAAAAATTGACTAACGTTTAGACTCCGTAGCCAGCTTATCCCTTATGATATATAATCTAATGTCTAGAGGGGGGTTTCTAAAAATTGTAGGATAAAGCTTAATATAATTTTTTTAAAAGTCAAATTTGTGGTAATTTTCCGTTCTCTTTCTACTCCACATGATAAAAAATATCAGTATTTGTAGATTGGTTTTGGCTGTATGAAATGAATTTGGATTTGGCACCATGGGATATAAAGCAAATGGTATCCAAGAATGTGGAAGTAGAATCTTGATGGAGTAATTGGCGGGGATACTTTATCAGTTATTAGTGTAAAAGCTCAACATTATAAATACAACGGATTAATCGTTGGAATCAAACTTGAAACACAAAACATTTCAATTTTAGTTTTGCATTCCGTTTTCTAATTTTTATTTGTTATATTAATCAAGAAGGTTATTATCCTCCCAACAAATTTTCTATTATTGTTCTCAACCGAATCAAAGTTCCATCCATCTCTTAATTTAAATGTTCATATGGTCCACGTGGATTAATCAATACTGTGCCGGATCTACACATCAATTTCAGGGGTAACGTTTAATTTTTTTTTACCGTATTTCAACAACGTTAACAGAACAATTAGAAACACAATAATGAATAAATTTAAATATATGGGGTGTAAATTTCGCCTATTCGGTTTTTGAAAGCTTGAAATCGAGTCATTACATCCTTTTCTTTTACTTTATCAAACGTTTCTTTTTCGACAGCACAAAGTAAAGTATTTTTCAAATACTCATCATCCATTCGGTTACACAAATCCGTCTTGATAAGCTTCATTTTAGTAAAACATCTTTCAATGGTTGCGGTTGTAATTGGTAAAACCAGCGGTAGCTTCAATATTTGATAAACCAAAGGAAAAGTAGTGTGCTTTCCGATTTCCACAATTGCATGAGCAAGGCCACACATTACACATAATTTTGAAAATTTATCATCTTCCTTTAATGTGTGCTAAAAGATTGTAAGATCATCACCCGAAATACACCATCTTTCTTCATTACTAAAATAATTCGGATGCATCCCGTAAGATGTATATCAATCTTTATCAAACTTAGAAAATGAATGTCAAATATTTTAAACCAAACATATTTTCAAAACAAACTCTTGCCAAAATTGGCTAGTGAATATAGTATCACAATTTGAAACAATTGTAGAAAAACAATCGTGTGTTTTAAAGACACACACCCCTTGTTGTAGCTTTTGTAGGATAGGTTGTAGATATTATCATCAAGAGACCAACTATGTTTCATACAATCTAGCAATAGTGGTTCAATAAGGAGATGAGCATGGTGTAAAGGGCGCCATACCATGAACTCGAGAATAGGCATATACAACAAGGAGGTGATCATAGATATACCCTTGCATCGTTGCTAACCACGACTATTGGTTGGCCAAGGTGCCAAAAGATCTAATGAATTGGTGACAGTACCTCGCTAAGCCAAGGAATCCACAAAGCTTTTGAATTGTACTTGGTACTAGCCATTGGATTAGTGTTTCTATCTATTGGTGAGTAGCTACACCATATTTGGAAATGATGTGGCCTAAATACTCGACATGCGAACCACCAAAATGGTGCTTGGATCGCTTTGCAAATATTTGATGTTGCCTCGTGATCACAAGTACTTGACGAAGATCTTATACATGTGAAGCATTATCTTGTCTGTAAACAAAAATGCCACCGAAACATAAGCGCTGACTTTCTGCTCAAATGTTTAAACTCTTTATTCATAAGTGCTTGAAACATGACGAGTGAATTAGTTAGATTGTAGAGAAGAACCATGAATTCAAAGAGCCCTTGATGTGTTCTAAAAGTCATATTTTGAATATCATCCTCGTTCATGAAAATTTGATGATACCCTGAACTCAGATCCAACTTACAGAATATCATAGCACCTCCTAAATTATCGAGTTACTCCTCAATTTGAGATATAGGATAACAATTCTTAACTATGGCTTCATTGTGTATTTTACAAAAAACACAAAGCCGCAAAGATCCATATTTCTTTTCACAAATATAACCCTCGAGAACTACAACTTCATGCTAGAATTTCAGTCCCTTAAACACTATCACCCACTTGAAATCTCATAGTGAAGTTCCTAAAGTTCAACATGATACCAAGTGCCTTGCTTAACCCATTCAAAATTAGAGCACATCAGCTCGCGCTATATACAATTGTGACTTTCATAGTTGTGATGATTTTAAATGACATTGAAGTATCTACTAATATGGTGCGCATGAAATCGAAAAATTGAACCGAAACAAAAACCCAACGATTCTGTTTTTGTTGTAAAAACTGAACTTACATTTGGGATTTTGCATGTAATAAAATCGGAAAAACAACCAAATTTATAGATTTTTATTATAAGGAATTTATCAGAGTTTAATAAATATGCATTTAACCCAAAATGTATAATAATCAATTAGTTATTAATTGACAACATGATTAGGCATAATGTTTTGGACGAACTTTTTTTGACCCAAAATTTTCAAACTCAAATGACAAAACCAAAATAATCGAAACCAGAAGGCAAACCAAAAAACCAAAATCGATACAACCAAAGTTTTGAAAAAAAAATTAAAGATCAGGTCAGAAGTCATAATATCACATTTTTGAATTCGATCACAACCAGGTTTTACTACAATTAACGGGCCTTTGGGAAGTGGGTATTCCCTAGAGTAGGAGATGGTGGGTGGCGTATTAGGTCACGTTTGCCATTGGGTTACCCTGGGTTGAGCTTTATTCGTTGGCCATTCAAATTAATTTCCATAATTAGAGGTGCACACATAAACCGGTTAACCGGTTTCTAACCGAAAAGCTAACCGGTTACCGACCTGTCGGATCCTAACCGGATACTAACCGATCCTAACTGTCGGTTAGTAACCGGTTTATATTATTGATCTCAAAACCGGTTAACCGATTTTTTTTTATTAATTTATCAAAACCGATTAGTACCCGACCCAATTAACCGGTCTAACCGACTATTTCCCGCAAAAAAAAAGGTTAACGGTTAACCGATTTGTGCATCTCTATCCATAATTGCATTTTAGACAAAAATCAATAAGCCCAGATAAATAATCTGTGGTCCAAGTATTATGGGTTTAGTTTGTGCCAAGGAAAAGATATTTATGGGCTCAGTGTCATAATGCTCAAAAATAAAAATATTAGAAGATCTTAAATAAATTGCATATACTGATATTTGTTACTAGAAAAACAAAACTCGAATAAAAAGTTAAAAATAATTAGTAATAATAATAAAGATTTATGGATTATTAAACGATAATTTGAGATAATATATGAAATTACATATAAATTATTAAATTTAAGTTACAATATTTCATAGATGAAATAAGAAAAGCTTAGAACACGCGACCTAACATTTATTAGGTATAACAATATGCTGATAGTTGTCTTTTTGTATAATAGTTGGGTTGATGTTATAATATGATAGGGTTGAGTTATTCTACAAATTTCAACAGAAATGAGAAGTGTGAGAAGTCATAATTGATTGATATGTGTCAGGCGGGGACCAAAGGTAAAAGGGTATAAACGTAATAGTATATATTTTCTCTTTTCACACACGCAAGTCACATGCCAATTCCACTATTATTTTAAAACTTCTATAACTTTTTCATATGATATTAGTTTTTTAAAACAAAAATCACCATAATAACAAGCGTTTTTTTATCTTTAATATGAGTATGACTTTGTTATATAAAAATTAAAAAAAAAATACGTCATTGTGTCTTTCTGTTTGTTATTTTTTTTTCGTTATTGTGTCTTTCAAGTAATCATTGTGTTTTTTTAATGCTAATAATACGTCTGTGTAATAATAATATGTAAATATAATGATAAAATAACAAGTTATCTAATACATAAAACACAATGATGAATACATATTACACAATTACATGAAACGTAATACACAATGATGAATACATATAACACAATGACCTGAAACGTAATACACAGCTGTTAAAACATATAACATAATGACTTGAAACGTAAAACACAATGGAAACTACATATTACACAATAACTAAAACACAATGATAAGTAAAAAGACAACTGATGAGCACAAAGACACAATGACAAACAAAAAGACACAATGACGTAATCTTTGTTTTAATTGTTATATTTAATATGAGTATCAATTGATAACACAATACCCAAAATCTATAATACAATGCATAAAAAAACCCAATTAAAAATCATATTGAACAACCAATAACACAATATAAAAAACACACTAATTGTTTTTTATTTTTATATAACAATATGATACTCGTATTAAAGATAAAAAACGTTTGTTATTATGGTAATTTTTTTTAAAAAAATAATGTTGCATGAAAAAGTTGTGGACGTTATAAAATGATGGGGAAATTGACATGTGCCTTGCATGTGGAAAGAGAAAGTCAACAAAAGTGGGTTATTACCTTTATGCCATTCTCGTCTATTTATTTTATTAAATTAATCTCCACCATTCAAATATAAGATTAATGGATTAGATTCCTTCTCACCATTCTCATTTTTTTTGTCTTTTGTATTTTGATGTTCGGTTTAATTGTATATAGTTCAGCTCGTTAACTTAGTTGTTTTATCTGTTTAGTTAGGAACTTTGGTACTTCATACGTGTTTATTGTGTTTCAGGTTACATGTACTTAATGCGGCTAATTTGGATCTGTACGAGCATGGGATGAAGACCCGGGACGTCCAGCACGAGAATCGAGATGGTAAAATAAAGAGGCTGACTGAAGCACCCATCGCGCTACGTGATGGGTGTGGAAGACATGGCATCATGCTACGTGATACCCATTAAACTATAATAAAAATGTTGACTTCGGTCCATCGCGTAGCGCGACCAGTGGAAGGGTCCATCGCGCTACGCGATGTGTCCTACAGTCGGGAAAGTTAGGGTTTTAATTTGTAATACGGTTTGACGACCTAACTCGACATTAATCAGTTTCCAGAGAAGATTAAAAGCAGCAAGGGAGAAAACCATCATCTCCATTCATCTCAAGGTCATATATATGCTCCATATCATTCGTATCGAAGCCCGAGAGATGCTGAGACGCGGCTAGACCCTTTGAATCATACCCGGGATGTATAGTTTGTAATATTTCAGTTTATTTCTCATGTACTAGAACAACTAATTGTAATTGTCTTGATGTTAATCTATGAGTATTGATGTTTAGTATGTCCGTGCATTCAGTCGGTTTAGGTTTTTGTCGATTAGAATGATTAGTTTTTCGTTTGCTATAATAATTGCTTGTAGGACTGTATTGACTAGTAACTGGTTATTTACAGGGAAGCATACGATTGTGCTTAGTTGAGTCACACTGACAGGAACCGCTTGATAGCCAGTGCCGTGTGTTAGTGATTGTGGATGCCTAAGGTTTAACTTGTTAGTCAGTCTGTAGTTGACACGAGATAATTAATCTGTTAGGTTGCATGAGATTACTGTTAGTTTGCTTACTTGAATTCCCGGGTGTGATTTGTTTGTTTATTGATCAACTATTTGCTTAATTACTTGCTCATTATTAAAACCAATCAATTGCTAGTGTGATCAACACTTTTAAATGAATTACTTCATAATGTTATGAATCAATTTCACTTTACATTGACCACATACTTCTCGTGGTTTGATGCCCTGCTTACCCTAGCCTGTTTAAGATGATTAGGACACTGATTTATATTGTTTTTGACTAGATAGCGACAGTTTAGAATCATATTTTAACTTCACCCTAATATGATATTAGCCCCCCCCCCAAAAAAAAAAAATAAAAAAAAAATAGGTTTATTGGATTTTAATAATCCCTATTGACTGATATTAGCCGATAATAATCCCTATTTATTTTATCACCACTGGCGGTCCCAAATTTAAAAAGCTGGCCCCCAATGGTCCGCCGTTAAAAATAACTTAACGGCGTTATACTTTTTTCCAAATTCAAACTAATGTTTTAGGACTTTTGATCGGAAGGAGGATACGAGTCGATTGATTTAAAACTTCGTTCGAAACGATGCTCTAAAACGACGAAACAACGCTTCAATTCGGGTGTTTGAACTTACAATTAACAAAAATCAAGTCGTCTGGATCACCGTTTCGAGCTAAGTTTTACATCAATCGACTTGTATTTTCCTTCCGATCAAAAGCCCTAAAAAATTAGTTTGAAATTCGGAAAAAAGTATAACGCCGTTAAGTCATTTTTAACGGCGGACCATTAGGGGCCAACTTTTTTAAATTTGAGACCGCCAGTGGTGATAAAATAAATAGGGATTATTATCGGCCAATACCAGTTAATAAGGATTATTAAAATCAAATAAATAAAAATAATATCACACACTTGCTGATTCTACATTATTTTTAAAATCCACCTAAATACCCGTAATGAAGTTTGAACCATCACCGCCAGATTGAATGAAATTCACCTAATGTCACTGAATCAAAAGGCCTCTTGGCTAGGGGTGTGAAAACGGGTTAGACCCGCCAGACCTAAACCCGACCCATTAAATGTGGTATTTTCGGAACTTAGGACTCGACCCTATTGTAAATAATTGGGTCTGATCAGTTTGGGTCTCGCGAGCCTTACCCGGTTTATATAAAGAGAAAATGGCTAGACCCGCGAAACCTAGGACCGACCCGGACCCATTCAGTGATATTATCAGAACCTGTGACTGACTCTATTGTAACTAACCAGTTCAAGTCTCGTAAGTCTTACCCGATTTATACTCACTCCTACTCTTTGGTTAATATGGCATTAGTTACATGACTATTTTGTTCTTTGTTTGTTTGATGATGCATATATATGTTCCTTAAACTTTAACTTGGCACGTTCGGGTTGGCTGTTTTCGGGTCTAAGTGAGATCATGTCACGGATCATCTCGGTTCATGTTCGGTCTTTGGATGCTGTTAAAAGCCCACCACCGCCATACACCACAATTATAGTTATGTTTGTTTTGATAAGAAAGTGCCACGTAATTACACGCTAAACGTGTAAATAATTAAATATTCATATCACGAGGCATATGTTGGCATTAACCAAAACGACACGTTCGTCACATATTCCTGAAATCACGCCACATAGAGGTGGTCAAAAAAACCGGTCCTCGAACCGGTTTGCCGGTTTAAACCGGAAACCGGTTTTTAAGAAAACCGGTTTTTTGTAAACCGGTTTGACCGGTTTACAAACCGGCGGTTTATATATCGGTTACACAATTTGGAGCCAAAACCGGTTTTATAACCGGTTATAAAAAAAACCGGTTTTTTTTAATAACCGGTTATTAAAAAACCGGTTTTTTTTAATAACCGGTTTTTTAAAAAACCGGTTAACCGGTTTTTTTATAAACCGGTTTTTGACCGTTATAAAAAAACCGGTTAACCGGTTAAAAACCGGTTTTTTCCCGTTGATTAACGGCCATATAGCCGTTTTTTATAAGTTTTGACCGTTTTTTTTTTTCCCCCATTTTACCCCCACAAACATCTATATATAGCTTAGGTTGGGTATTGGTTAGATCACACTCGATTATACAACTCCAAACGCTCTAAACGTTTATTACATACGCGATTATTTTGTTATCTCACGCTCAATTATACCACATTACCACTCCATACGCTCTTATTTCGTAGTCGATTATCATGGCCTCCCAAAGTGCTGCTTCATCCGTCAACATGGGTGCCTCGAACACGGGAGAAACGGTCGTTCGGGTCATCCCCACGAAACGAAACCAAGATGTTTGGCAACATTTCGACCTATGCGAAATGTCTAACGGTACCCAAAAAGCTCGATGCAAACATTGTTTGAAGTTTTATGGCAAAGATGCAAACTCCACTTTAAGAGCGCATGTACAAAGGCCCTTTTGCAAGGCCTTGAAGGACGAATCGGGAAGTAGTTCGCAGCCGGAGATGACGAATCAAGGAACGGTGTTTACGTACGACCTTGAAGCGGTACGTCAAAAGTTTTCAAACTTTGTGATTCAAAATACACTTCCTTTCAACCACTTCGACAACCCTCAATTCACGGAGATGATGCAAAAGTATGTTCAACCACGCTACCAACACGTAAGTCGTTCGACCCTTAGAAGAGATTGTCTTAAAGCTTGGAAAAACGCTAAATCCGAACTAATTTCATACTTTTCAAACTTACAAACTGGTGTAAACTTAACAACGGATGTGTGGTCGGTACCTAATGGTTCGCCCGACTCATACATTTGTGTGACGGCTCATTGGGTTGACCCCGGGTCGTGGCAAATGATGAAACGAACCGTTGCGTTTCAATTGTTTGATTACCCGCACACGGGTAGAAATATTTTTAAACTCTTGGATAAAGTCATTCGACAATACAAGATTGAAGATAAAATCTTTTCAATTTCGTTTGATAACGCGTCCAACAATACGGCCGCGGTTGGCCATTTAAAATTAAAGTATAAACCTATTTGTGATGGAGCGTTTTTTCATAGCCGATGCATTGCACATATTATCAACTTGGCCGTGCAAGATGGGTTAAACGTGATCGAAACGCAAAGAAACAATTTTAAAAGAATGTTACGAGATGTTTTTAGCAACAATAAAACATTTTCAAGATACAAAAAATTTTGTGATGAAGCTAATTGTCAATGGTTGGGGCCCAATTGGGATTGTCCAACAAGATGGAACTCGACTTGTGATATGTTTGAGAAAGCCATCCAACAAAAAGAATCACTAATTGCGTTTCATCAAATAATGTCAAGTAGGGGTAAATGTGCACCGTACGATCCTAGAAACTGGTTATTGATTGAGATCGTTACGGAGGTCCTTCAAATTTTTAAATCTTGCACAACTAGTTTATCCGGGGTTTACTATCCAACAAGCCCCATTGCTTTACCAAAAATTGCTGTCATGTGCACAAAGTTGAGTGAACTTCATTGTAGGGGTGCACCTTATTTTGATATGGGTGTAAAAATGAAAGAAAAATTTAGAAAATATTTTCAACAACTACCCGCTGTTTTGACATGTGCTGCTGCGTTAAACCCTTGCATAAATGTTGGTGGTGTTGAAGCTTTAATAGAAAAAATTTGTGATGAGCTAGAGTTAAACGACGATCAAAACCCCTATTATAACCAAACTTTAAAGAATGCTTTCAACACCACCTTGTCTAACATGTATGATGTTTACCTTACAAAATACGGGTCGTCTTCCCAAATTCATGACTCGTTAAGAGCTGTTGCCCAATCCCAATCCCAAACCGACCTTGAAATGGGGATGTACTACATGATTTGGGAAGACGCCGGTAAACGTCAAAAGGTAAACACCCCAAGCAGTGAACTTGGAAGGTATGGTGGTACCAACTTTGTGAAACACATGACTCCAGATGAATTTAGAAGTCTTGATTTGCTGGCTTGGTGGAGAGGTAAGGAGGATGAGTTTCCGATCCTCGCCGCCATGGCCAAAGATTTACTAACGGTCCAAGCTTCCACGGTAGCTTCGGAGTCTGCTTTTTCTGTTTCTGGCAGGGTTATATCGATTAGGAGGACTCGACTCACTCCACCAGCTGTAGAGATGTCTATTTGCTACAAGGATTACTTGGACGCTTTAGATAGGGCACAACATCAACGCTCACTCGAGGGGGAAATGGACTATGAGGCGGGCTTGTATGAAGACGAGGTCAATCAAGGACACACTCAACCAATGACCGATGAAGAAGCCGCGTACGACGATTACCTAAGGAATAGCTCGGGATCGGGTAGCGATGAAAATAATGAGTAAGAAACAGCAAGTTGTTAATGTAATCGTGTCTAAGCATTCTTTAATGTTTGTATTTTTGAGTTACGAATATGCGATAACGATTTAATGTTTGTATTTTTAATGTAAAAGCTATAAATGAAAGTTATGTATTTTTGAGTTACGAATATGCGATAACGATTTAATACTTGTAGTTACCGGTTTGCCTTGTAGTTACCGGTTTGTTTATACTGTGAAAAAATAATGGTTATTTAAAAAAAAAAAAAAAAAAAAAAAACCGGTTAGACCGGTTATTAAAAAACCGGTTAATAAAAAAACCGGTTTATTAACCGGTTCACAAACCGGTCGTAACCGGTTTGACCGGTTATGGTTTTCATGCACAAAAACCGGTTATTAACCGGTCCGGTTATTAACCGAACCGGTTTTTTTCCAGGACGAAAAAAACCGGTCGGTTAATAACCGAACCGGTTTTTTTAAAAAAACCGATTTGTGCACCTCTAACGCCACATATAGTAAATTAAAGAACACCACTCATACACACGCACCTACTCCACCCATCTGAACCTAGCAATGGCGGAACAAGGAGAAGAGGTGATTCTGCTTGATTTCTGGGCAAGCATGTTCGGCATGAGGGTAAGGATAGCTTTAGCCGAAAAGGGTATTCGGTACGAGTACAGAGAGCAAGATCTGAGGAACAAAAGCCAGCTTCTTTTGGACTCCAACCCGGTTCACAAGAAGATCCCGGTTCTCATCCACAACGGCAAACCTATATGCGAGTCTAGTATCATCGTTGAATATATAGATGAGGTTTGGAACAATAAAGCTCCGTTGTTTCCTTCGGATTGTTATGCTAAAGCTCGTGCTAGGTTTTGGGCTGACTTCGTTGACAACAAGGTAAACTTTTACTATTTATGGTGGAATAGTACTTGTAAAGACTTTGATTTGGGTGTCTCAAATTGAACAAACCGACAAAAATTATCTATTTATAAGAGTAGGGGCAGCGTAGATGAGTAGTACCCGAGTTTGACTAGGCTTTAGCTTGATCGGCATAGCCGAGCCCGAGCTTGACTTTGGCTTGTTTTGGTTTACGAGAGCTTGAGCTAGACTCATTTGAACTCTTTTTTTTTTAAGCTCGAGCTCAGCACATGAGTTGCCTTTTCAAGCTAGGGCTTTGCTCGTTTACTAATTTTGTTAGTTAAATTATATAAGTTTTTATTAATGTATACTATTATATATTTTGAGAAAAACTTTAAACAAGTCAAAGCTTGGTTTGAGCTCGGCTATGTAGTATTTACTAATTAATACATAGAAGTTCAAAAGATATCAAATTTAAAAATACAGTAAGCTCGTGAAGACTCAATGCTGTTAAATGAGATTCCCATACAAACCTCGAGCTCGGGTTCAATAAATTAACAAGCTTTAATTGAGGCTCGAGAATCGGGATTGGACTGAACTCGAAAGAGCTCACTTGTTTCGAGCTTTTAACCAATCCGAGCTCGAGTAGCTCGCGAGTGACTCGACTTGTTTGCACCCCTAATCAAAGTCCTGTTTCTAGAGCTTATGACTTGATTTTCAAGCTCGGGCTCAACAGATAATTTATATTATTATTATTATTATGTTGGGCTTGCTTAGGCTACTGAGTAGGTTCGAGCTCGGTAAGTGAATCTCAGGCTTAGACTCATTTATTGAACAAACTTATTTTTAGGCTCGGCTCTATTGGTACTTTTTGCGAGTCGGTCTCGAGCAGCTTACGAGCAACTTGGCTCATTTACACATCTATATAGGTAAAGATAGACAATTAGGGTAATTACATAGACAATTAAGGTAAATATCTCCTGACTAGTATCCGGTAACAAAACTGTATAATCTTGTGTATGAAAATGCAGTTTTACCTAAGTGGGAGAAAGCTGTACACAACAAAAGGGGAAGAACATGAAGCAGCAAGGAGTGAGTTCATAGAATGCCTTAAATTGCTTGAAGGTGAGCTTGGAGACAAACCTTACTTTGGAGGTGAAAGTTTAGGGTTCCTTGATATATCCTTCATCCCATTTTACGCATGGTTTCAAGCCTATGAAACCTATGGGAACTTCAACTTTGAGCACGAGTGCCCAAAGTTGTTCGCTTGGGCTAAACGCTGCATCCGGGACAATGAGAGTGTGTCCAAAACTCTTCCTGAGATGCCAAAGGTCTTTGACTTTGTTCAGCATATGAGGAAGAGGTTCGGACTTGACGACTAGAAGTTGCAGACTTGCAGAAAGATACTTAAATGTGTCTTTATGTAGATTAATAAAGATTGTTGCAATTGCAAGTTACAATCCTTGTTGTATTTTCAGAGTGTTTGTTTTTAGACATTCATTATGTTGGTTGATTACGGTTTCTTTATTTTTACAGTTTTTAAGACATCTCAGCAACACTGTTGTTCTGTTTTAATTTGAGTGACGTCATTCAATGAAATTAATGCCATCATTTCATAGCAACTCTTGTGTTACATTATGGTGTGTGTTTGTAATAGGACTAGCAAATGGGTTGGGCTGGTTCGGTTACCATGTGTTAGGCTCCATGACTACTCACATTTTCTTTTTGAAATATTTAGCCTTGTTCGAATAACTTGGATTAACCTGAATTCGACTCGAATTCGAAAAGCTTATCAGAATTGGCTTGTTCCAACTTCTATTCACAAGTCAAGTCGAATTTGAATACGGTCCCCAACCCTTCAAATTCAAATTTGACTTATTTAACTTGAAAACAATCCTAACTCACGTGGCATCGTTTTCACTATCACTTGATATAACACGTTGTCTTACGAGAAGTGCGTTTGACAGAATGAGAATGAGAAATTAGACAAATAAAAATAAAAATTAAGTTTCTTAGGAACCTTCAAATTCAAATTCGACTTAATAAACTCTGAAAACAATCTAATTCACGTGGCATCGTTTTCACTATCACTTGATATAACACGTCTTACGAGAAGTGCGTTTGACGGAATGAGAAATCAGACAAATAAAAATAAAATAAAATTTCTTAGGTATATAAAATCGGTTATGTTTGAAAAGGAACAAACTAAAAGTATTAACGTACATCTGTCACAAACAAAAAGGACAAACATAACAAGATGGTGATCCTGTTTCTGAATTCAAGTCCACACATCATATATCCACACTTTCCCTATGATATCAACAATCTTGGTCGACGCCTATGCAAACACTCGGTGAATATGACCATGAACCCAACAATGGCTAAACAAGAACAACTGATTCTACTTGATTACTGGACGAGCATATATGGTATGCGGGTCAAGATTGCTCTTGCTGAAAAGGGTCTATCTTACGAGTACAAAGAAGAAGACTTGAGGAACAAGAGCCAGCTTCTACTGGACTCCAATCCCATTCACAAGCAGATCCCCGTTCTCATCCACAACGGCAAACCTATCTGTGAATCTAGCATCATCGTCGAATATATAGATGAAGTTTGGAACCATAAAGCTCCATTGTTCCCTTCTGATTATTATGCCAAGGCTCGTGCTAAGTTTTGGGCCGACTTCATTGACAAGAAGGTAACTTTCAATTATCTTGATTGGTTGTCTTTGGATTCTTGTTGATTTGAACAAGATTATTACAAAGAGTTTCATTAACTATGTCTAACGTCATTTCAAGAAAAAAAAAGCATTCTTAACGACTGAGCTTGGCTCGTTTACAAATAAATCGTTGTGCAAGCTTTCTAGAACAACTCTAAGTTGAAGTATGGGCCAAAAACCATAATGGGCTTGATTGGTGTGGGTCGAAGCCTAATTGACTAGAACCTAAAGCGCCTATGCCCCACAAGTATGCATGCTTGCGGGCTTGCGGCAACTGATCGAGTGACCAACATGAATATGGAAAATGGGCCTTTTATAATTTTTTTTTAAAAGATCGACAATAATTGTAATACAACAATAAACAAAACAAAGTTATTGTAGCAACAACATACACAAATAAAAATTATTTATCATGAGTGCAAATTATCTATCAATTAAGGGTGTGTTTGGGATTGCTTATTTAAGAGAAAAAGGACTTTTAACAAAAATGACTTATTAACTTATGAATATTTTAAAAGAAACTTTGAAAAAAATGTTTGGATTAACTTATGTGTTGGGGAAAGCCAAAATAACTAAAAAGGACGCTATTTTTTAAAAGGAGTGTAATGGGTTTGAGGGTTAGAAGGGTGGAATAGGTAAATCAAACCCATTAAGTTAGTAAGTTACAAATTCCTAACTTTTCAAAACCCCTTTATTTTGCCTTCTCCATAAGTTAAAATCTATAAGGCCTTATGGTTTGCCAAACACCTTATACACCTTATTAACTTTTCAAAAGGTTTATAAGTTATAAGTTGATGAAAATAAGGAATCCCAAACACCCCCTAACTATTACTATTAAAACTTAGGCCTAATTTATTAACTAAATCAACTGTCAGGCCAAATATGTCACTAATCTCTTAGAAATTAGAAGAGTCCAAATCCAGTATTTTGTTTATATTTGAACTTTTGGATAAATTTAGTCCCTCTATAATCCAATATTTTGTTTATATTTGGACTTTTGGATAAACTTTAGGCCCTCTGTATAAAACTAGGCCTTATATAAGTATAAGCTATGTTTTATACATATAAATTTTATAAAAATTATGTGCCCACCGCCGGAATCGGGCATGACACGGCGGCGGAGCCCTGTATGAGGTGAGAGCCGGGCCT
The DNA here is from genome assembly GCF_021521415.1 of Bidens hawaiensis. Lineage (NCBI taxonomy): Eukaryota > Viridiplantae > Streptophyta > Magnoliopsida > Asterales > Asteraceae > Bidens > Bidens hawaiensis. The sequence continues at coordinate 121,267 of NW_027498273.1, read as the reverse complement.
GCGCAAGGGCGACTCTTATATAGCTCCCCCCCACATTTCATCCAAGCTTTACCGTTGGTGTGTGCCGTGGCCTCTCGTTAGAATCGATCACTGCACGCAGCCCCGGCTCTAAGGGTGTGCTATGTGGGCGCTTGGCCCGAGCACGCGTTTTTTCGGGGGCACAATTTTTTTTGAAAATTTCCGATGTTATATATATAAAATACCCGAACGCTTATAATCCCACTATTTTTGTAATATTCAAACACATTTTAGACCCAATTTTTTTAATTACCAAAAAACTTATAGGCCATTAAAAATTGAAAAAGGTCCATTTGTTTAAATTAATCAATAAAAGTTAAATAAATAAAAACAAGAAACGATAAGCGGGATAACAACAAAGTCTACTTCGAACACCAGCAGTCACGGTAGCATTTGCAAAAAGGAGTTTTTCGAAATTACAATTATTGAAATATTATTTACGATCTACAATGACTAAGAAAGACTTAGCGGGTTGGCGATAATGACTTTAGCAAACGGAATATTAGATGGCATAAGTTGCGAAGAGCTGATTCATCAATTTGCTATCAAGAATGTTAGGAGAACTTCACAAATCCTTGGTTAGCTATTAGCCTATTCAGTATGTCATAAACTCATTCTGATACCATGATTTTTGCTAATTGTTATGTTTATTGTCATAACTTTATATGCATATAAAAATGTGTTTACATTATTTAGTACGTTAAGGCTTAAGGGGCAAATTTTTTCTAGCTCGGTCGGGGCACGTGAATTCTCACGGCCAGCCCTGACTACTTGATTCACCGCTAAATAATACCAGTAGATATTATATTTTGTTTTCATCTCTTGAATTTGTAATCTTTTGTATAAGTTTACAATTTTACATACAAACAATGTATGCAGCTATACCAAACTGGAATGGGTTTGTACACAACAAAAGGTGAAAAACACGAGGCATCAAGGAAAGAGTTCATGGACTGCCTTAAATTGCTTGAAGGAGAGCTTGGAGACAAACCTTACTTTGGTGGTGAAAGTTTTGGGTACCTTGATGTATCTTTAATCCCATTTTATTCATGGTTTCAAGCCTATGAAACATATGGCAACTTCAACTTTGACCATGAATGCCCGAAATTGATCGCGTGGGCTAAACGATGCATTCAAAACAAAGAGAGTGTGTCTAACTCTCTCCCAGACTTGCCAAAAATATTCGGCTTTGTTCAATACATGCGTAAGAAATATGGAATCAAGGAATAGAACTTATAATATACAAAAAAGAAACACATAACTAGATGTTTTTTTCTATTTGTATACATATATAAACAAGTTTTTGTCCAAAGTTGTTCGCGTGGGCTCAACAGCGCATCCGTAACAACGAGAGTGTGTCCAAGACTCTTGCTGAGATGCCAAATGTCTTTGCCTTGTTCAGCATTTGAGGAAGCGGTTCGGACTTGAGAAGTTGCAGAAAGATACTTAGATGTGTCTTTCTGCAAATTAATAAAGATTGTTGCACTTGCAAGTTACAATCCTTTTTCAGTGTGTTTGTTTTTAGACATTCAATGGGTTGGTTGATTACCCTTTCTTTATTTTGTGATGATACATCTCAGAAACACTGTTGTTCTGTTTTAATTTGAGTGATGTCATTCAATAGAGTTAATGGTATCATATCATAGCAACACTTGTGTTGCATTATGGGGCGTGAATGTAATAGGACTGGCAAAGAGGTTCGGGTCTTTTTAGTCTGTTTTTTAACCAACATGTCTAATGCATGGGTCCTCTAATAGTGTATACTTATTTCAAGATAATTTTATCAAACTTTTAACTTTTCCATGCAGTGAACTGGGAGGGACATTCAAAGATAGGGCCAACACAACCATTAGATGAACCTAGCTAGGTGTAGTAAAAATCGCCATAGTCTACGCTTCTCTGGTTAATTGATTCTGTATATATGATAACTATGATAAGACTTACTTTCTTGTATATCTGGGGTCTATATCTTTTGGAATGCTTGTTGAATTTATTAAAATATCAAAATAAAGGATTACAAACTAATTAAGCATCTAATCAAGACAGACTAGCCATCTATTCAAGACTCAAGACATGAGTAAATAACGGTTGTCTATCCAAAAACAATGATCAGGATAAACACAGGACCAAACAACGGAGAAACATAGTACCATTGGCTTCTTGTTAAAATCGGTGACTGCATCATTCACCGCTAATATTAATAGATATGATATTTTGTTTTCTTCTCAGGATTTAGTAATCTTTTGTGTAAGCTATACCAAACTGGAATGAATTTGTACACAACAAAAGATGAAAAACATGAAGCATCAAGGAAAGAGTTCATGGACTGCCTTAAATTGCTTAAAGGAGAGCTTGCAGACAAACCTTACCTTGGTGGTAAAAGTTTTGGGTACCTTGATGTATCTTTAATCCCATTTTATTAATGGTTTCAAGCCTATAAAAGACATGGAAACTGCAACTTTGACCACGAGTGTCCGAAATAGATTGCATGAGCTAAACGACGCATTCAAAACAAAGAGAGCGTGTCTAATTCTCTTCCAGACTTGCCAAAAATATTCGGCTTCGTTCAATAAATGCGTAAGAAATATGGAATCGAAGAATACAACTTATAATATACAAAAAGGAAACAAAAAACTAGATGTGTTTTTCTATTTATATACATATATAAACATTGATGCACTTAATTACAACTGCAACCATGTACATACTGTTGGAGTTAATTCCCGAACCGAGTTATGGGTCGGGAAGGTGGGGCCGGTTCGAGTTAATGGATCGATCTCATTAGTTAATTAATTATTATAAATAGAGATAATTATCTATTTTATTTATTAGATAAAGATGTAATTTTATTTAATAGATAAATAGGAGTTTATATTTTACTCTAATTGTAATCAAGCTCTATATAACCCCAAAGAATTCGTGTAAGGGTTATTGGAGAAGTGATCAAGTTTTGAGTTATTTTCTTGATTAATAAAATTAGTGAGTTGTGCCAAAGTATTCTCCGAGTTTAGTTCGTGTTGAATTCGATCTGGGCCATTAATTGGCATCAGAGCTAGGATCGAATAACCTGAAGATCGCAGGAGGAGCAGACCAAGAACAACCGGGTTTGTGTTCGAACGGCGAGACAAAGGTTGCAGATCGAACAGAAGGGATTTGTTCGGGTTTGTGTGGTTTCAACAAGTTTCGCAGGACCTGTTCAAGCAAGGCAGGCGCGAGGTTTGTTGTGTTAAAAACGAGGGTTCGGTTTGCGGCGGCAGTAGGATCGGCGTTATCGACGGAATTCAAGAAACAAGCAGGGTTTTCTGATCGGGATCGTTGAGCAAGAATTTCGTCGCTAGGATTCGAGAACCAAAGTTTAATTACAGTTAGCGTTGTCAAGACTTTGATCGGAGAAGGAAGGCATCAATTAAAAAAAAGAGAGAGAAAGGCAACAATTGAATAAGCTGTCGGATCAGATTTTTGTGTTTAAAAGAGTATAAAGGTGCCATAAAAGTCAAACGTTACCTAACGGTAAGGCCTTAACAGGTTTCGTACCTATTAATTTTCGTGTCTAAACAGGTAAAATACATGTTTACCTCTAAGTACCTGGTTAGATTTTTATAATTAAATATATATATATATGTATATATAATATTATAATTATAAACTATTATTATCCATTTATCCCCAAACCCTAACTCCCGTTTCCACTTTCACGCTTCCAAACCCTAACTCACTTCTCCATCACCGTCACCACTTCTCCGGCCAAACCTCTCTTCGCCCGCCGCCCTTCTTCGGTGGTTCCTCTGCCACCACTTCTCAGCCGGCACCACTTCCTCACCGGACTTTCTCAGTTTCTCCTCTCCGTTGTCAGAGCCGCCGCCGGTGCTTCCTTCTACTTAGTAATGTTGCTTGTAAAACTTTATGAATATGCCCAATTGTCCATATGATTAATATGACTAATTGACTATACTTATTTTGTGTATAGGTTGGATTGTTTGCTTGGTTGGAATTGAAGATTTGAGAAGAAAGACCAATCGGTGCTTGGAAGTTTGGAACTTGATGTTGTTTGATTAGAATTCGGATGCTTTATTTTAAGACTTTTATAAACTTTCAACGACTTTTGTTTGCTTGTTATTGTTTGCTTCTATGGTTTTTTGTCTTAAAATTGTTAAGGATCATGGATTTATGTTTTATTTTAAGACTTTTATGAACTTTTGACGACTTTTATTTCCCTAAACAGGTTGTCAAATATGTGTTACTAAACAGTTGTTATCGTGTATTATCGTGTATTACAGGTATTAACAGGTTCGTGTTCGTGTTTAGGATACAGGTACACGAAAAGTTTTCGTGTCGTGTACAGGTATACCCATTTCGTGTTCGTGTCTTATCGTGTACGGGTATACACGATATGCCAGCCCTAAATATTATACAATAATTTGTTGCATTTGAAAGGTTTTTTTTTTATAAGATTTGTTTTTATTTCAAGAGGTAATCACAATTGCGGTGTTGCAAGCGAACGGGTTCGGTTTTGAAAGTTGTTCAGGACTGATTTGTTTGTGTTTGTTCCAACGGACTGGAGCAAGGGAGTTCGACACCATTAAGTGTTTACCGACAAAAGAAAAAAAGGGCGTCAATGGCAGGTGAAGAAGGAAGGCCGATAATCCAACCCAAAGTGACCGGGGGGATATCACTACAGGTTACCAAATTGAACGGAACAAATTATATCACATGGGCGATTGTGGTGGAAGCAATTTTGGACGATCAAGGGTTATGGGAAGTCGTTCAACCAGAAGAGGGTGCGGCTATTGATGCGAAGAAGAATAAAACGGCAAGGTCGTTTTTGTTTCAAGTTGTGGAAGGTGATATTCTTATTCAAATTGCTCAATACAAGAATGCACGAGAAATATGGGCGGCTTTGAAGGCACAGTATGTTGGGGCCGAGCGAGTCCAAAATGCTCGACTTCTAACGTTGAAAAGTGAATTTGAGAAACTCAAGATGGCGGAAAACGAGACTGTTGGTCAGTTTGCAGGAAAAATAACCGGTATGGTTTCAAAGGTAACGGGTCTTGGTTACGTATTCGAGCAAGATTCTTTAGTGAAGAAGTTACTCGACGTAGTTCCAGACAAATACTTCAACCTGGTAGCCTCAATCGAGCAAACTGTTGATCTCGATAGTATGAGGTTTGAAGATGTTGTTGGAAGACTTAAGGCGTTTGAGGAACGTTTACGAGGGCGAGAGCGCGTTTCCGAGTCTCAAAGTCAGTTACTTTTCAATCGATCAAAAGGTAGTTACAAAGGTAAATCGTATGATCAGTCCGGTAGCCGAGGCAGAGGTGGGCCGCGTTCATGGGAACGTGGAAGAGGCCGGGAAACCGGAGGACAAGGATCGTACCAAACCGAAGGACGGGTAAGAGAAAGGAAAGATCGCTCCCAGATTAAGTGTTTTCGGTGTGACGAGATGGGACACTTCGCGTCCTCGTGTCCGGAACAAAGACGAGCAAACCAGGAAGCAAATCTGGCTGAAGCGAAAGAACAAGCCGATAGTGATCCGGCTGGTTATTTAAATCTTCACGAGACAGTTTACTTAAACGAAGAACAAGTTAACCCGAAAAGGCTTGAAGCCGAGAAAGTGGAAAAAGGCACTTGGTATCTCGACAACAGAGCGTCGAACCACATGACAGGTAACCAGTCGTATTTTTCCGAACTCAACAAAAATATAACGGGTAAGGTAAAATTCGGGGACGGGTCGTGTGTTGATATATGTGGTAAAGGGAAGACTTTGTTAAAATCGAAAACCGGAGATGATCGGGTTTTACCCGATGTTTATTTTATACCAAGTTTGAAAGATAATATAATAAGTCTCGGTCAAGCAACGGAGAACGGGTGTGATGTTCAGACGAAAGAGAATTATTTGCTCTTGTATGATGACGAGGGTAAACTTATGATGAAGGCGTTTCGAACGAGAAACCGGTTATACACGATTAAATTAACAGTGGGAGTTCTGGGTTATGTTAAGAATACCACGGCGATTCAGGAAAAGTTAGACGATTCGGGAACAAAAGATGATCAAGGAAAATTGTTGTTCGCTCGATTATATGACAAGAATTGCAACCAAAGGAGCGGTTATGCGAGTTCATGGGGCCGAGGAAATGGTCGGGGATATGGTCATTAATGTTCGGTTTATTTGTATAGATTTATGTATGTTAACTAAGTCGTTTTAATCGTTTAGTTTAGGAACTTTGGTACTTCATACATGTTTATTATGTTTCAGGTCACAGGTACTTAACACGCTTAATTTGGACCTATACGAGCATGAATGAAGACCCGGGATGTCCAGCACGAGAATCGAGACATCAATATGGAATTGCTGAGAAAAGAGACCCATCGCGTAGTGCGATGGGTGTTGAAGGTGGGGCATCGCGCTACGCGATGCCCTATAAATGACTGCGTTGACTTTGGTCCATCGCGTAAGGCGATGGACCAGGAGAGGAGACCATCGCGCTACGCGATGGTCCCTAGAATCGTGAAAGTTAGGGTTTTTTCATATATTACATCTTCACGACCCTAGACGCTATCTTACACCTTCCAGGCGATTTTCAGAGCAGAAAGGAGAGCCACCATCAATCATCTCTAGGCATCATCCATGTCCTATTACATCATAACCGAAGCCCGAGAGATGCCGAGACGCGGCTAGATCCTTCGAGTCATACCCGGGATGTATAGTTTGTAATCTTTCAGTTATTTTCTAATGTACTAGAACGATTGATTGTAATTATGTTGATGTTAACCTATGAGTATTGATGTCTAGTATTATTGTGCACAACGTCCGTTTAGGTTTATTTCGATCAGAACGATTAGTGTGCCAGTTGCTATGATAATTACTTATAGGATTGTTTGACCTGTTAATTGTGAGAAAGCATACGTTTGCCCTTAGTTGAGTCACACTGGCAGGGACCGTTTGATAACCAGTGCCGTGTGTTAGCGAGCGTGGATGCCTAAGGTTTAACCAGTTAGTCAGTCTGTAGTTGACACAGGATAGTTTATCTGTTATGTGCATGAGTTTGCTGTTAGTTTGCTTACTTGGATTCCCGGGTGTGATTTGTCTTTGTTAACTGATTGAAACTTTGATTACTTGTTCGTTTACTATAAAACAAAATTGTTTGCTAGTGTGATCAGCACTTTACTTTAACTACTTCATAATATTAGGAATCAGTTTCACTGCACACTGACCACATACTCCTCGTGGATACGATACCTGACTTACCCTAGCTACTTAGGTTAATTAGGTTTTTGCATGACTCAAACGACGGTCATCAGTCATAAAGGAGGTCGAGTTCGGGAGAGCCGAAAGAACAAAGTCATGGATCAAAAGAAGTTCCAGGAGGTGAATACCAAGATGATGAGGACCAATATGGTTGTGAAAGCCGAGAAGGTCAAGATCGTGGGTCAACTCAAAAGGAACAAAAGAGACGTGTTCGAAGTTAAAGGTCCGCTTATTCTGGTTCGGAAATTAAGGGGGTGATTGTTGGAGTTAATTCCTGAACCGAGTTATAGGTCGGGAAGGTGGGGCCGGTTCGAGTTAATGGATTGATCTCATTAATTTATTATTATAATTAGAGATAATTATCTATTTTATTTATTAGATAAAGATGGAATTTTATTTAATAGATAAATAGGAGTTTGTATTTTACTCTAATTGTAATCGAGCCTCCATATAATCTCAAAGAATTCATGTAAGGGTTATTTGAGGAGTGATCAAGTTTTGAGTTATTTTCTTGATTAATAAAATTGGTGAGTTGTGCCAAAGTATTCTCCGAGTTTAGTTCGTGTTGAATTCGATCTGGGCCATTACATACAATATATTTGCGAGATTTAAATCTATTAAACGAAGTTTGGAATGAATTTTTAGGACACTATTCACATGCTTCCCTGAGCTCAAAAATTTTCCGGCAAAAATGGGTAAAGTTACAGTACATATCAAGAACAATCCGTTCGTTTGTCCGGTTTAGGGACCTACAATTGTAGGTCTATAAATAGACTTCTACAATTGTAGGTCCTAAAATGTGTTAGGCTATAAATATATCATTTTGTTGTCTTTTTATGTGTGTTTTTTGAAGGTGTAATCAACCACCCAAGGGGAGCTCACCTTGGGTGGGATTGGTTCGATTACGGAGTCGTTCAATATTATCTTCATATTATTTGTTCGATCGTTTGATTTCACCACACCCGTCTCGATCGCTTATCAAGAACAAATTCGTTCGTTATGTTAGATCCGACGTTAGGAGACCTACATTCTTTAATCTTACAACAACACGCCCAATTACAAAAATTTGATCGAGCCAACATGCGTAATTTCAACAAAAACTTTAATTATGCTATCTTTGTTTCCATTAGATTAACTTTTGTTACATTTTGTAATCAGTTTCTTTTATTTCGTCCAATGACAATCTGGATGGTCCTGCTATAGACGCAGTGCACGTTTCATCCATAACTAATCTATTTGTACTTTTATCGGACCATGACATCTTGTTTGCTGATGTAACATCCGGCCTGCTACTACTCCCACCTAAGCACACTTAACTATGGAGCTCTCCTCTCGTCCACTACCATTAAGACCAAAATGCGTTGGTAATTTAAGAGGTGAGACATTTACTTATGAACCAAGGATCTCTCCTGTCCACGACCGATGTGGGATTTTCCTAGGGTGTTACACCTGATGTCCTAGTCTTGCTAGTTAGAGGGTCATCATCCGCATAGCGCTGGTTCCCCAGTAGCTGGTCAAAACTGGTTTGATCCGTTAGAGCCTCTACGACCTCATTCATGCTAGGCCTTAAGCCTGCTTTGTCGTTTACGCGTAAGAGGGCCACTTGCAGATCCCTCAATGCTTCTTGTGTTGAACAATTAGACCCTAAGCTTGGATCAACTAGCTGGAGCAGATGCCCTGTTTCTTCCAATTCATATGCCTGTAGAACAAATAACCAAATATTAGAGTATGTTGATGTAAAAGATTGATCAGTTTATTTGACCTCAAAGTGTGTGTTTGGATATTCAAATGTGCTTATGTTTTGTTTAGAGTTGTAATAAGATGTCTGGATTATTCAAATACAGCACTCACCCAATAAACAAGGTAATCTGAATCGTTGACCTTCCAATCGGTGTGTTTTCCAGCGACAATTTCTGGTGTCACAATTCCTGACCGCACATGGAATACTCCAGAACCAAATCACCCCTTAAGAATCACCAAACAAATGGATACATGTTAGAACCAAAACACATATAGTTACTACTTACTGGCATGTAGTGAGAAAGTTACTTGAGAATGAACCAATTTTGGTTGTGTATCATCCCAAACAAAAAGCATGACATAAAAGAGGAACATAAACTATATGCAATGCATCATCATATATTCAAAGCAAAGTGGGATTAGATGCCAAAATATTCCTAATTTCATCGATTACCATCGAGAATTAATAATGCTTACATGTCACTGCAATCGCACTTCCCTTCTTCCCTGCTTTTCCCAAATCTCTTTCAGTTCCTCTTATATATTTGAGAGAAATTGTGGAGGTGAAGATGAATAAAAACAAATATCGGCACGCCATGTGGTAATAAACTCAACTGTTGAAATTAACTACGTACTATGGTATGGCAAACCATGTGGTTATTTAAGTTCCATAGTTGAAATTGGAGAGAGCATTTATTTAACTTAATTAGATGGTCTTGTCAAGTGTGGTGATTATAGTTGGGCTCATTTATGTTAATCGTTAAACCCAAATAAAATCTGGTATTCGGCCCAAAACAGATTCGAAATAAAAAAGTATTTAGTTGAAACTTGAAAGGGTATTATAATATGCTGACTTGGAGAAGTTGAAACCAGTGCTATCATTTTATGTATGCTTTAATCCAGAGTTGGTCACAATTTCAGGTTACAATACCGCACAAGTGGAGGTTGCTTACAATATAAAACACCTTGCCAGTTTATAACATTAACCAGTTTTGTTTTTGTTGGATCTATATACAAAGAGAAAGGGAGGTGTAGGTGCAGATGAATAGCATGCCATGCCATGCGGTAGTAAACTCAATTGTCGAATTAAGCAGATCATGTGGATACCTTAAGTTGAAATTAACTACTATGGCTTGACAGATCATGTGGTTATTAAAGTTCCATTGTTGAAATTGGAGAGAACATTTAATTAGATCTGTCCTGCATGTGGTTGGTGTATTTTCGATCATTTTATACTTAATCTCTCAAACCGCGACTATGAATTTCGCAGGGTAGCTTTACAAGACAATTTCCTTTATTCAACTTCTGGATATTAAACACTAATTCATTGTTTGTTTGGGCTCATTTATGTTTATTGGGCTCAAAAGACCCAGACCCGGCCCATAGTTGAAAGGGGTATATATATACTGGAGAAGTTGAAAGGGCACCAGACCACCAGTGTAATTATTTTATACATATACTCTAATCATTGGCTACAATTGGAGGTTGCTAAGGATAAAAAAAACACCTTGCCTGCATGTCTATATTATAACCAGTATTTTTTTGTTGCTTGCATGTTTTCTTGCGGGTCTTTTTGAGTCTGTTTTCTCACCAACATGCCTACTTGTACACTCTAATGCATGGGTCATCATATTGCCTCTGAAAAGTACCTTTATTTCTAGGTAATTTTATCAAGCTTATCCATGTGGAGAATTGGGATGCAGATTCAAAGATAGAGCCAACACAACCATTAGATGAACCTAGCTAGGTGAAGTAATTATTTCTAAATATGTTCACCAACCTCTCTAAGTTTATAAGCTAAACAGTAAACACCATTTATTATGTGTCTTATCATTTATTTATTACTGGAAACCAACGTGTGCCACTTTCGCGCTAGCACATCAAAACTGCTTTCATCTAGGCTTCTCTGGTTGCTTGATTCTGTATATGATCAGCATGATAAGACTTCCTTTCTTAGTTTCTTGTATCTTTGGGGACTATATCTTTTAGAACGCTTGTTGAATTGATTCCAAGCTTCTCCTTCTTTAAAGCAACCACCTTTTTTCTTTTTTAATATACACTTTTATTGCCTAGCAAATTTTATTAGTATATCAAATTAAAGGATTACAAACTAAGCATGTTTGATTACTCCTGGATTTGGACCATGAAAGAAAAAGAAGTGACAAACAAAGATAGACTAGCATAGCTAGCCATCTAATCAGGACTCAAGGCATGAGTAAACAAAGATTATGTATCCGTAAGCAATGAAGGATAAAACATATATAGGACCAAACAATGGAGAAACATATTACCATTGTCTTCAGAAAAAAAAAACACATCATCCTGAGAGCTGGAATCCTCAAAGTCTCTAGAATTTTGTTAACTAGAAAGAATGTTGGCCGTTGCTCATTCCTTGGTTTTTATATGAAGTTTGGGATTTAAATATGAAAATGGGATTCACTTAACATGTCATCATGAACTGTGGGCCCACACATATGTTTGGCACCTGTTTTTGTTTGTATGTTGTATCTGATGAGAAGTTTTCTGGGGATGTTGAAAGGGTATCTATGTACCCTGAAGAAGTCCAAAGGGCACCATTTTATATGTATTGTTCAAATCGAGGAGGCGTGCGGTTGAATTAAATAAATTTCTGTTTGATTCGTTGAACAACTAGTTTGCTAATTTTCTGTGAACAAGTGACATTTTGAACGGCATTCTGCATGTATCATATACTTGAGGAATATTCCCTCATAAAAAATTCTTACGGATCTTGCCAAGGCATTTATAGTGGGGCGTTTGTCCACCTACGTGGCACCCTAAAAACGCCCTACACCACTACACCTCTCTAAAATTTGTCATTGCCCATTTGCAGCGTCATCGCAAGAACGGGGTTTCCAAAGTTTGCCATCATCTTTTGCATTTAATTGCAATAACCAATGAAGATCATAAACACCTTTTGCATTTCATTTTTAATTTATTTAAACATTATTAACTAATGTGGTGGAATGAAACCATTACGCATGAAAGGGGAAAAGCCCACGTGTCTACATGGCGCTAATGTGGCATGAAAAATGGGCGGTCTTAGCTCCTCCACTACGGATGCCCTAATAGGTCATAAGTTTTCAATGAAGTGTGTTGCTTATAGTTTGTGTATTTTCATTCATACTCAATCTATCTCAAATGGTGTATTAATTTCGCTTGTGTTTATAATTTATGAAATCACAATTCAAGAACACGATCTTGGGTAGGCCAAAGTGTAACAAGGGCCCAAGCCCTAGCTTGAGTTAAATGGCCCTTGGGCCAGCCTATTAGATCTATATAAACATCATTAGGTTTTATTTATGTGAACTTATATATTTTTATGTAACACGTTTTAGACTTGGGTTTTATATGTATTATTATGTTTGGTCGGGTAACTTACGCAGCTACAAATAGTCTCCAAGAAACTGTTTCATTCACAACTCACAAGTCACAACCGTTGCAATGATTTATAACAGCAATTATCCCCGCCATATTATTGTATAAATACTTGGTCAATATTTCGGTGTTCATCAACAAGATTGATCACAGTCATCACACTTTGATTAATCCATTAATTCAATTTATGTTCATATACATTATCAATCGTGTGCGTATATTGTATTTTGATATCCAAGACAGCCTTGCACACAGAAGTTGAATACCAAAAACGCTTTTAGTTGAAAGGGTGTATGCTGACCTGGAGAAGCTGAAAGGGCCCCCCAATGCCATCAATTTATGCACACTCTAAACTAGAATTTGTCACAATGCATGTCAGGCTACAACACTGCACAAGCTGAGGTTGCTTACGATAAAAAAATTAATTAATTAATTAAAAAAAACATCTTCCCTGTTTATAGAATAACCAATTTTCTTTTTGTTGCTTACATGTTCTCTTTTGGGTCTGCTTTTCCACCAACATGCCTATTTGTACACTCAAATGCATGGGTCCTCTAGCATAAGGAATTAATATTATTTCAAAGATAATTTTATCAAACTTTCCCATGCAGAGAATTGGGATTCAGATTCAAAGAGAGAGCCAACAAAACCATAAGATGAACCTAGCTAGGTGAAGTAATTATTTTCTTTTTATTAGCGTCTCTAAGTGGAAGACTGTTATAGGCAGGTGTCCCGTGCAATTCAACCAAAATTGAAAACCAATGTGTGCCACTTTCAAGTACTTGATTCTGTATCTAATCAGTTTGATAAGACTACCTTTCTTGTATCTTTGGGGTCTGTATTCCAAACTTCACCTTCTTTGAAGTGACCAGACCAGTACCTTTTTATTTTTTTTTGAAATAGACTCTGGAAAATTTTATTAAGATACATGCTAAGCATGTTTAGTCACTCTGGGACATGGACCATGATAGAAAAAGAAGTGACAAACAAAGATAGACTAGCATAGCCATCTAACCAGGACTCAAGACATGAGTAAATAAAGGTTATCTATCCAAAAACAAAGAAGGATAAAATAAAGGACCAAACAATAGAGCTGAGAAACATACTAGTATTGTACCATTGTCTTCAGAAAAACACTTCATCATGTGAAGAATTCTCTAGTCTCTAGAATTTTATTCAGTAACAAACATCACAATAGAAAGAGTGTTTGTGCTCATTCCATTGCAGAAAAATATCCTGTGAAGGTGCCTTCAGTTCCTTGGTTTACATATGAAGTATGGGATTTAAATATGAAAATGGGAACAAAATATCCAGGTAGTTCACTTTACAGGTCATCATGAACTGTGGGCCCTTACATATGTGTGACACCTGCTTTTGTTTGTATCTTGTATCTGATGAGAAGTTTATGGAGATGTTGAAAGGGTATCTATGTACCCTGGAGAAGTCCAAAGGGTACCATTTTATATGCATTGTTTATATTGAGGAGGCGTGCAGTTAAGTTCAAGAAAATCCGTTTTGATTCATTGAACAACTAGTTTGCTTATTTCCTGTGAACAAGTGACATTTTGAAAGGCCCTCTGCATATATATACTTGAGGAATATTCTCTCATAAAGTTCTTGTAGATCCTGCTAAGTAAGGGCATCTGTAATGGGGCGTTTGCTCACCTATCTGTCGCCTCAAAAACACCCTACGTCACAAAACCTCTCTAAAGATTGGGCGTTGCCCTGTTGCAGCGTTTGCCACCAACTACCTTTTGTATTTAAACATTACTTTAACTATGTGGTTAAATGAAACCATTACGCATAAAACTGGAAAAAGCCCTCATGTCTACGTGGCGTTAACATGTCATGTAAAATGGGTGTTTTAAGCTCCTTCACTACGGATGCCCTAATAGGTCATAAGTTTTGTTTGTGGGAACAAGCATATTCCTTAATTTAAGATTAATCGTATTAAAATATGTGGTATAATTTAAGTACCTGGATGATTAATTCGATCATTGCAAACCTGTAATCTTGATTTCAATCTTGGTTTCTTGAACAATTGCCTGGATTAATCTCTGAATCGTGAACACTTTCATATAAACCTGTTTACGGGTTACATGCAATGATTTATCGGATAAGACAGAGATTTTCTACACATGAAATTGGATTTTGAAGAATATGTGTATGTGATGAGGAACAAGAGAAAGAAGTAACCGTCCTCTCTATTCTATGTATTCGATGAAGTTAGAATAATCCAAGGAATGAAAAACATAGATTAATACAATCCAAATCCAATTCCATTATGAGCCCAAATAAATCAATTAAAAGCCCATTTAACATTACACTTAAGTCTAAGTATGAAACCAAATAACAAAGCCCAAATAACATTATTGTTAAGCAAGTCCACAATCTCGCGTCACCTAACTCGTTTAATCTCTTAACGTCATTTCCTCTATCGACAAGTTAATCCAATAACACTAAAATAACCATCAAATTATACCTTCAAGATATAATAAGCTTCGCTTATATACATGTATTTTAAGCATGTGTAAGTTATTAGCATATCATCCTAAAGTTAAGTAGACCTTAACGTGTTTAGTGAAACAGCTAATGCTGATTTATTTAGTTTGTGAGCCAAGTATGTGAGTACCACGTACATCACGAGTCCAAGCACATATTCATTTTTGGTCTAAAAGATTACTGTATCTGGTTAATAATCAGACTATATACTTAATTATATGTAGAAGAATATCACGTCCTTAATTTAAGATGATCAATAATATATAGAACTGTATATCAAGAATATTTAACATTTCAGAACTCAATCCGATCGGACCAATTTAGTTCATCTCTATGCGACAGGAAACGAGGGTCAGGCTCATCCCAAATACCCATTTTTAGAAAACTTGGTTAACTATTTGTTTGTTTTGTTTAATTAAATATTAAGTGCTTAGTATATTAACCTTTAACTCATTACAAACAATAATAATGTTCACCTGTCAAATTTCTATATTTCTCTTCCCTTGTTTAATTATCTGTTTTATGTACCTTATAGCAAACAGATTTGCAGAACGTGCCATTGTGCCAAACAATTTGCAACCGTTTCAGACCAATTTTGAAACTAAAAACAAGCTTAATTTAAGATAGAATTACCAGTTGCAAATTTCATCTATAAAGTTCTTCCTAGTTTTTTTATGCAATTACAGATTTCATCCATTAAAATTCCGTCGCTTATTTATGACAGATCTTATTTGTCACAATATTACGTCAAGTCTTGTCAATAAAAAGTTAAGAAGCTGGTTTTTAATGAATGCATTTTATAAAGTTTTTCCTAATTCATAACTATTTGCCCCTATACATATAGAAATTTGTTAGTATTTGAGGAATATTTATTCACTATCAATCTTATAGCATCCCCATACATAGGATTTGTGTCGTGACCTTCCAATACACAAGTTGTGGGCTCAAACCTGTTGGTCTTGCATGACCATGTAGGTTCCTTAAGTAATACCCATGACCTGTAATAGTTCCTCATACTAGCAAGGAAGGGGCATGTGGCATGTTCAACATCTTCAAGCTTATTATATATATATACAGCTAAATAAAACTAAATACTAAAGAGTAGATTTAGCAATAGATTTTTCTAACAAAAACAAAACTAAATAGAAATGATGTTTCAAAGTTACTAAACTAGTTGACATAAAACTTTTACTTTTAAAGTTTAATTAAAAGTTTTAAGTTTTTTCAATGTGGTCACTTGTATATAAATCTGCTACCATCGTATATGCTAATGTAACATGCTGATCGATTGATGGTTGACTTGACTTGTCAGTCAGGTTAAACTAAAGGTTTGAAACTATTAAACGGTTTGTGTTTGTGGGTTTACACGAACAATAACTGTTTTTCATGAAACAAATGTGTAATTTGTTTACACGATGCTTTACCGTTTAAATTTACCTATTTAATGTGTGCGTGCCAACAAATTTTAACTTTGACATAAAAATAACTCAAATTAATAGTTTTACTTATTATTTAAAACAAACTTTTAGAAACTAAAAAGGCAAATAAACAGGTTAACGTGATTATGATAACCATCAAGTGTTTGTAGTAGGTACCTGAACTCGTTTAGACATCCAAATTAACTCAAAGCCTCAAAATACGTTTCAGTTTCAGATTCATTATATTATCGTATATTATGGTGGTATGTTAATTATCGTACAAAATAGTTAACGTTTCTTGTCAATTACTTGTGACATGTGAGACTCGAAGAGTGAGATGTTTTCAATTTTTACAGAGTTGAGCATCATCTCGAACTGGTCATAATAATGTAAAAACGTTTTAGGGTAGAATGAGTTGACGCGTGTTGTCTGCATCATGGGACACGCAGATGCCATATAAATGATATAACGTATCCAAAATATAATTAAACATTTTTTCGCCATACAAATAATTTTATGAATAATCTAATTTATTATTCTGCCACCCCGGGAACGACTTGAGTTGATTTTTGACTTTGTAGACATGTTTCTATTTCTGACAAAACAGCAGATCTCCACGATCTTAGAACCTTAACGTGGACGCTGTTAGCCGCATTTTCTTTCGATTGAACATGTGCTTTTACGATCTGTCTTTTTTATTAGTTTGTTACGTTATCACTTCTTATCTTGCATCTTAATTGAATAATTTCTGACGGAAATAACTCACGTGGTCATTTTGACCACCGTACTTAAATAAATAAACCAAAACCACAATCAAATAGCAAACTGCAGATGCATTTTTCTTTAAATGTGTGAACTCAACATACCTCATTGACAAAACATCATGCCCATGCACTGCATTTACGTTTATCACTTTAAGATTTAATCTTTTGATGAAATTAAAGAAAGAAAATTAGGTTTTTTTTACTTAAAGAAATTTTTTAATAAACTAGAAAACAAATTATAAAAAATGGTACCGTAAAAACAATGTTCGCCACATCACCACTTCCTCCATCATTCATCTTCACTACTCAATTTATGTTATACGCAAGTTATACATTGAGAATCAATGTACAATTTAATGATCAAGAGATCTACGTCTAACTGATACAACCAAGCATTTAACAAAAAACTTGGCCCATTAAAGGCATAATACATCTATCTAATCTAACTAATCTATTAAAGCAAAACCAATTTATCCATTTGTTCATCTTCTAGGCTGTCCACCTAAGCTTCCATGTCATCCAACTTTCATACTTCTAATTTCTACATAATTAAGCATTTAATTTTAATCCTAATACTAATCACAAACACACGTGACCCATTTATGTTTTCTAACCCGATTATCATTTTAGTATATCCATTCATATTTCTCAACACCTCCCAAACCCTAATTCTCTTACGGCGCTCTTGATCAACCGTCTAACGATGCTCGGGATTCTTCAATATTTCCGATCGTTTTATGACCATCCTTATTCTATATCTCATTTATCATATTGTTGATCAATTTCTCAAATAACGCTAAAATCCAGTTTACACTCCATCTTCAATCGGCCCATGTTCAAGCGATGTTCGACCATAAAGTTTTCAATCTTTCGGTATGTTAATTTTAATATTTTTTTTAAATTATTAATTAAAAAATATATTTTATATTATTTTTTTAATACAAAAATTATATGATTTTTGACTTAAATTTTTGTTTTTTTTTCATCAAATAATTTTTTTAACTATGAATTTGAAATGTTTACCCTGATGATTCATTAATTTATTTATTATTTTTAATTAATAATTTTAATTACGCTATCACTTTTAGATTTAATCTTTTGATGAAGAAAATTAGGTTTTTTCACTTAAAGAATTTTTTTTAATAACTAGAAAATAAAATAAAAAATGGTACTGTAAAAACAATGTTCGTCACATCACCACTTCCTCCATCATTCATCTTTACTACTCAACTTATGTTATACTCAAGTTATACATTGAGAATCAATGTACAATCTAATGATCAAGAGATCTACGTGATCTAACTGATACAACCCACCGCTTAACAGAAAACTTGGCCCGTTAAAGGGCCAATACATAATCACAATAAGAAAAGATTACCAAACCTTGTTAAACTTTTAATCACACAATCCAACCCGTTCATAATGAACTCCATCTATATTGCAGACCAAAATCTTACGCGATACAATTAAATGTTTATGACAAAAGTCTCTTGTATTAACAATAATCCCGCAAGAGTTTATTAGGAGACCAGATACAATGAGGGTAACATATAACTTAATCCACAGCGTGTTATACGTGATTGTCGTCTATACGACGTAAGTAACTCCAAATGTAATATGGAGAATAAATACCAGAATTACCTGTAAAAAAATATTTAGGGGGTGTTTGGGATTGCTTATTTTCCCCTCCTTTTAACTTTTTAACTTTTGGAGAAAATAGAAAAAGATGTTTAGATAAGTGAAAAGGACTTTAGGTTTTAACTTTTCATTTAGTGTAAAAAAACTGATTTTGAAAAGTCAAGAATTTGTGACTTTTGGGTTAAAAATGCCTATGTACCCACATAAGTTAATCCAAACACTTTTTTTAAAAACTCTTTTTCAAAAGTCATAAGTTATAAAAGTCCTTTTAATCAAAAGTCCTTTTGAACTAAATAAGGAATCCCAAACACACCCTTACATTTATAAATAATCATAATCCTTGAAGCGTGAAATGGTAATTTAAAGGACGGGTTCGGACACGCAATGTCATTCCACCCCAAGGTATTACAAATTACAATATGACACGTCAGCGTAATAAATGTTTTAAATATTTATTTCAATACTAATAAATTTTGTATTTATTATTTAGTTATTTAATAGTTATTCGGAGATGTCGAGTGAACATGCGATGTGGCGTACAATGCTTACACCGGTTCTAATTCATGCCTACCCTTTTATTTTTAGCATACATATATGCTTCCCTTTACTCCCTTTGTCCTCACTTTCCTTTGTGTAGCCCTAGCTTATTTTTGGGCTATTAACATTAGTGTATCTATTTTGTTCATCTCTCAATACCGTTAACCATTGGAACACAAAACGATGTTAACTTCTTTTACTTCATGATCTTAATCATATGTTTCCTTGACTTTATGACCTTTTACCATGCTACCAATTTTCATCACCAATAGTGTTATGGCTTCAACCTCTATATATATGTCTTGATATAACACATCATCATATTATATTATTCATTTAACTAAGATAAATGTTAATTTGGTAAAAGATAACTAATTTAACTAAGATAAATGTTCTATTCGTGTTTTATTTTATGAGATGTCCAAAATTGTTTATTATAACTCAATATATACTTCGAGCTAGGTTAATTATTTATTCTGGTGCATCAACAGCTGGGCAGTGGGAACTGATAAACTGAAGTACTGCGCCATCTATTTCATGAATTAATACGTATACTAATATTTGGTCCAAGACCCGCCACGTGCAGGTACAAGGTTATCTATCCTATAATGTCAGACAGTCAGACTTATACATGGCTAGTATTCATTAGCAATAAACTCCTGTTCATTTTTTAACCTTGCATTATTTCAATATGAAATGTTAGAGAGTTGTGGGTGACGCATACATTGACGATTGCAAAGCTGATGTGGACATGAGTCAAATAATAAGAAAAAGAAATTCATTTGGGCCCACAATGTCTTTCGTTGTGTCATGTGTTTGCCTAGCAAAACTACTTCGTAACACGGTCAGTCGAAGTTTGGCTCAACAAAATAAGAAAAGTAAAAAGGAAAAATCCCTAAAATAGTCCATCTACGAAATAAAATTCCAACTTTTTCCTCTAAACTTAATATTTTCTAAAAATGGCCATCTCTAACTTATTTTTGACCATGTATTATGAAATCTAACGTGTCTTTGACGACATGTTAGCATAACACGTCGTCAAAGACGCGTTGAATTTCCTAACACATGGTTAAAGACGCCAACACGTCGTCAAAGACGCGTTAGATTTCGTAACACATGGTTAAAGATGAGTTAGGCTTCAAAACACGTAGTCAAAGATATGTTAGCATCAAACGCGTAGTCGAAGATATGTTTGCCTTTTTGTTTGTTTTTTAATATTATATTTTTATTATAACTGTTTTACTTATATTTGTTTTTTTCATAACGTTTAATATATAAAAATTTTATATTATTTTGAATATACCGACGAGAAATTTTTATTTTTATCTAGGGACCGACATAAATTTTATTTAAAACCGAGCGGGGTCAAATTTTATTGAATATTTCGATATTGATTTGGCACAGCTCGAGTTTGAGTTAGTTTATGTCGGTCAATAGGTAAAAGTAAGCATGTCTCGTCGGTATATTCGAAATAATATAAAACTTTTATATATTAAAAGTTATAAAAGAAAAACAAATATAACTTAAACTAGTTATAAAAATATAATATTAAAAAAACAAACAAAAAAACTAACATATCTTCAACTATGTGTTTGATGCTAACATATCTTTGACTATGTATTTGGAGACCTAACTCATCTTTAACCATGTGTTAGGAAATCTAACGCGTCTTTGATGACGTGTTGGCGTCTTTAACCATGTGTTAGGAAATCTAACGTGTCTTTGACGACGTGTTATGCTAACACGTCGTCAAAGACGCGTTAGATTTCCTAATACATGGTCAAAGATGAGTTAGAAATGGTCATTTTTGGAAATATTAAGTTTAGGAGACAAAGTTGGAATCTCATTTTATAGATGGGCTATTTTGGGGATTTTCCCAAAGTAAAATAAACAGTCATTTCTGTATGGAAGCTCTAATAGTCTGAGTTCAATTATATAAAGTACGGAATTAACTTTTTTCTTTTCTAAACGGCTATATCTACTTTTAAATTCACCTAATACGTGTCCTGTATGATTTGAACCCTCAATCTCAATATTAAGTTAACAAGTAGGCATGTACTATAAAGAAGTTGAAAGGGCAACTCTTATCGACTTATGTTTTATGCATAATTAAACCATAAAAAGCTCAATCCGGTTAAGAACATATGTCAATTTTGCCATATCCCTCTTTTTGGGATGAAAATCTCATCTTGACATTTTTCTTTCATTTATATGAACAGTTGAAGTCACTAGATAATGTTGATTCCCATTCAAAAATAGGTTAGTTTTACATGTTATACTGCACAAATTGTGGTTGTTTAATAATTGACAATCTCAGTACGTGGTTCATAGAACTAGTATGCTCATTTACGTATGCAAAGACCGTTGTTAAATATTAAATGCTAGCATGTTCTGCAGGCAGTTCGAATGAAGCTGTTTTTCTGCATGTATTCCTAGCATGTCTATTTTTATACATGTTTGTAATATTCCCTCACAAAAATTCTACGTGTCAAATGTGGAAACCAAGAGGTTTATGTATTCTTTTAACACTAAACGTTGATTGAGGCATGACTTCTTTGGCTCTTGAACTAGTGCTGACGTGTGATAAATCCTCGTACTAGTAAGGGACACGTGGCCTTTCGGCTCATGGTCAATGCATAAACAACATGGTTAGCACATCCCGAAACATGAAAAGTCAATGAGTTTGGTTGCATGCCTGGAAAAGTTTAATAATCTAAATGTGTATGACTATATATATAAAACTATAAAAGTAATTTGTAATCGTAAAGCAACAATGAAGAATCATAAAATGGGCTTATAGTGAAATAGTTAGGTACTTCATTTACAATCTAACTAACGATGAGTTGACCATGTTTACTCATCATGACACATGTAGTTGCTATATAAATATAGATACCTTTTTTGGTGTAATGGCGTGCCCTTAGTGTTTAGTTGGTTACCTCTCCCCCTAGCTAATAGAAAATAAAAACTGATGGAAGGGCTTAATTAGAGCTTCTCTAGACTTGCTTATTTTTATTGACCTAAGATTGTTAGACA
This sequence comes from Bidens hawaiensis, assembly GCF_021521415.1. Lineage (NCBI taxonomy): Eukaryota > Viridiplantae > Streptophyta > Magnoliopsida > Asterales > Asteraceae > Bidens > Bidens hawaiensis. The sequence continues at coordinate 98,972 of NW_027498273.1, read as the reverse complement.
CGGAGTAACAAATAAATGTTAAAGGTAATATTATATAAATATAAATCAAATGTTTAACATTCTTGCTTGTAAAACCGTAGTTACAATTAACAATATAGTCATACAATTATACCGTAAATATATATCATTGACACACTTAATAGTTTTTACTTGGTAACATAGCCAAGGACAAGGACTCTGATTTAGTACATATAATTGTCAAAGCGGTACTAGTTTTTGAAAACCGGTCGCAATCGCCAGTTAGTTTCTTGTTTCTCCTTCATTTGTCGAAAATTCATTCTCGCCGTTGCTCCGTCAAACACGTTGCTACATCAGATCCAAAGCAACCATCATTACTACAACCTCAGCCGCTGCATCACCACCACTAAATGTGTAACATCTCGGATTTTTCGTACTTGTATTCGTTTACATAAAACCCGATTCGGGAACATTATTCGGATCCTTATTATTAATAAAATTAAAACATTTACAAGTATTCTTTAATGTATTTTCAATTCATATCCTTTATGTTCTTAAAGTTGTTCATTCTTTGTTAAACTTTAAAATATTTAATATTTAACCATTTAATAAAGTTCAAGGACTAAAGATGTCAAAAACCAATAGTTTTCCTTCCCCACCCGGGCGCCGCGCGGCCACAAGGGCCCTAGATTGTGCGTCTAAATGATCAAATCTTTATAAAATTCTTTCGAGTTTACTAATGTCATTCACTAGCATTGTGCTGACATATTTTTAAAAGTATTTTCTAATGATGAATAGGTTGTGGTAAGGATAGACTGTTGACGAACTCGAGGACTCCATAGGCAATAGAAGAGAACTCTGATCACTCAAATTATTTTGAAATCCTTGTAATCGTCCGAACAATATTTGTAACTGCGCCAAGGGTATTTAAATCCTATGTATTATCAATTAATCTTTTAAATTAATATTTTATTGTTCAGAATAGATAAACATTTTCCTGTTGCATAATATCTCAAATAAATAAAGAGGTATCAATTTTTGATCATTCGCTAGATCCCTAAGGCTAGGTGTGATATGCGGAGAGTAGTGGCAGATCTAGCAATGACAAATTAACCCAAACTCGAAGCATCCAGACGAGTATACCTGAAGCCCGATGGGTATTAGCCTAGATATGAGATTAGTTTTGAAATATTCACGAGTACGGGTCGGGTATGATATTTGGTGATACTCGGCTCAATTACCCAAATACACAAACCCATTTACCCGAACTATGTACCCGAATTGTAAACCCGAAAATTTTTAATTGTTAGTTTTATTTTTCCTCAACCCTCATCTAATAACACTTCATTTTTGTGGGTTCATTATATGATAAAAAAAACTATTTAAAATATGTATTTAAAAAAATATTATTTATACCTTCTTTGTTATTAAGTTTATACATAAAGTTATATAAAAATTATAGTGATTTTATTTATTTATGATAGCGTTCATATATGTATGTAATGTGTTAGATTTATATTTGTAATAGTTCATATATACATAAAATATATATATGATAATTATAATGATTAAAAATATACTTTGAAATCTTAACGGAATTTTTTTTAAACAAACTAACAAATCATGGGTATTCTTGATACCCGATGGGTAATGGACTAGGTATGGGACTGAATTTTACAACTGGGTATGGGTCTAGGATCCAGCCCGAACCTGGTCCATGCCATCACTGGGTAGATCTTGAACAAAAATGCAAGGGTATCTGAAATTTTTATTTATTGTACAATCGTACATTAAAAAACATGATAATAAAAAAAGTTAAATATATATCTAATAGATTTTTCCTTTTTGAAATTTTAAAAAAGCTTGAAATCGAGTCATTATACCGTCATATATGAACAATTCCAATAAAACTCTCTTTAACAACTCCGAGTTTATCAAAATATCTCACAGCTATAGCCATTTGTTCCATTAAAGATACATCAATATACTCATCTACTAACAACCCAATCACATTGTCTTTAAGTTCTTCGCAAATGATTTTAGTTACTTCTTTCACAAAGCATCCGATAATCTCTTTTTATATTAATGGAGCTGTCAATTTATTTTAATTTTTTGCATTCCCTAATGCGTGCTTACGAACATTCAGGTTATTATCATTAACTAACTTTAAATTTCAAATAAAAAGACCTTTACAAAGAGATTTTAGTAATTCATCATTAGCACGGATATTCATTAAACCATTCTACGACAAAACGTCTTCACTTACCATAAAAGTCTTTGAATAGAAATATGACTACGTAGTTGAAAAGCCCCATTAACAAGATATAATATTCTTATGTCATTTAATTAGGGTGATAAGTAGCAATATGTGGCCTATCAAAAAGGATCCGAAGAAAAATCATTCAAATTGATTGTCTTTGGTATTGAATGAATTGAAGTTGAAGAAATATTTGGGCCAATATAATCATTTTCTTACATATCATTAGCAATATTTGCACTTCTATTAAAGTCATCATTTTTTTGGAATTTTCTTTTAAAAAATTTACTAATAAGAACTTGTTTAGAGTGTGATTTCATCCTACAAGTTTCAAGTTCCCTAATTTTAAAAGAAACACAATGTGAAGTTTAGTCAAATACATAATACCAACTAAAATTAATAACTTAACCCTAGCCTACCAATTTCATCCCTATAGACAAATACAATTTGCACAAAAACCCTAAAATCCGAAGCGAACAAGATACAAACAATTAGAAGAAAACTTTGGTAAGATATTGGTCAATGATGGAAGGTAGTGGTGATGAGCGCAGAGCACATGCGGAAGCGACCGACGGGAGGCGGTAGCCTGGTCACTAGTGGGCAGGTGGTGGTGATGAGTGCAATCGGAGTCACGCTAACTATTTATTCGCTTTCTTTTTTTTTTTTATGTTCAAAGACATGCCAATTGACTTGTGCTATTAATTAATATGTGAGCTTTACCTGAAACCTTATGAGGTGTTCGGCTTTGAGGGGTGAGGTGTTGGGCTTTTAATAAATTTTGAGGGGTGTCTCAACAGATAAAACTATGAAAAAATTAAACTTCACACAAAAAGTTTGGGGGTAACCAGGCTACCCCTAGGCTTTATTTAGAACGCCATTGGCAGAGAGGATGTTTCGATCCATGATATCAAAAACTAATTAAGGGATTATTTGACAATCTAGACTCTAGTGCGAAATTAATAAGATGTCTAACTGCTTGAATCATTTAACATGTTTATGAAATTTAATTAATAAAAGACTTTATGAGTCATTGAGAGATATAACCAAACACACTATCTCTCTAACTGATTTAAAAGTAGTCTCTTAATAAAATTATTAAAAGACTGGTAAACATTATCTAAATAAAGGAACCTAACTAGAAAGACGTTATTATGACAAAAGTAGAAAAATAGAAATAATGTTACAAAGCAAAGAAGGAATACAGAACATTTTTTAAAACTAGAGTGATGAATGTGGAAACAATGAGAGCCAATAGGCCAATATGAGTAAGGGTTTGAGGGTCTGCATATCTCTGCTGGTTTGATTAGTAGCCTTTGATCAATTATTATTATTATTATTATTATTATTATTATTTGCTTATGTCATCCTTGGCCATCAGGAATAACATTTTAAAAAGAAGAATATTTGTAGCGTATATAACGAGATCGAATTTGGATTGATGTCGATATGCTGCTACCTACTTCCCAAGAAAACAGGCTTTCCTAATAATTAAATTAATATATAAAATATCTCCCCGATCTTTTCTTGGTAACGAATTTAGCACCGTTATGCGCAATCTGTGATAATAATAAATAATGTAAAAAACCGTAATAACTTGTATTTTAAATAGGCTTTTTAAATATTCAATTACTTAAGATATGAAATCACTCAATCAGCAGTGATGCTACCAAATGAGCTACTAACGATTTCTTAGAGAAGGTTGTCAGTTCAGGTCTAACGATGTTATCAAAGGAGCAGTCTAACGATACCATAGTGACTTTCTTCAGACAAAGTTGTCAGTGTAGATCTTGTTCGTAATATTATAAATACCTTGGTATGAATGCTCAATGTTCATTAAAATATAACCGGTATTAATTTATTATTTTATATCTTTCAGTTTTGGGCCGATTCCAATTATATTAACACACATTTTGTGCCTATGGATAATATAAATATTTCATTATTAATATTTTATGTCAAAAATATCTAGAACTCACCTGATATCAACTACCTTATAACCGTTAAGAGGAATACATATTTAATTGCATTAACAGAAACCTAACGTGTCAAAACTGAAAATCTAAGACAGATATTGTAAGCTGGAGGAAAATGAGGGGTTAAATTGAAATAACGGCTTACTTTGTTGCTTTTTACAAACAATAATAATTATATTATTTACAAACTGACTGCTTAACGATATGTACTCCATGCTTTAGCGATGGTACCCAGATGGTAAATGAACCAAGCTGAGCTTCAATTTATACATATACAAAAGCTACAAACTGGTCCCTCACCTTTTAAGTAATTCCAAAACGAACCCTAAATATTTAGAAACTGCTAAACCACCCCAAAGTATCTGCAAACCATCTCTCTAGCAAAATTGCTTCTACTATTAGAGTAGCTGTACACATATCTTGAATATTATTATTGGAACTGGTGTCGGTATTGGAAATAGGTAATTTTCGACGATTTTTCTTTATGCTTGCGTCGACAAGCTTTTGGCGCTTATAAATGTTCCATGGAAACCATATGGAACCCTCGACGGGAGCTTCACGGTCGCCTCTAGCTGTAATGTGATGGCATTGACGATTTGAAGCTCCGATTGCGATGTTTTCTCGTTGTGGACAAACGATAAAATGTGGCCGTCGTCTTCACTTTCGGGGTTAGAGTCTTTGGGAAGAAACAGAGGCTCCCCACCACATTTTTCGTCTCCGTAGATGAATTTCTTTATTTCGCCCGTGGAGAGGTCCACTTTTGCGAACCCCGAAACTTTCGGCCACGGGTCTGCTATCGCAAGGTATGCGAATTTCGACTTGCGCCCTAGAAGGTTTTTGTTTACCATCCCGGCTTCCAAATTAACGTCATTTTGGGGCGAAATGAGCGCCCGACGAGTGGATTTTCCAGTTTTTGGATGAAGCCTAATTTCCGATAGTACACTTTTCAATTCTTCGTTACTTTCATTAAAAATGGAGTCCGCGGGCGTCATGCAAGACCCGATCACGACAACTTCGTTGGTTTCGGGTTCTTCCCAAGCGTTCCAAAGATGAAAACAGAAACAATCGGGAACATCAACCCATTTGATCCCCAAATCATTTTCGGCATACTTGTCGAGAACACCAAACCGCGACACTTTCTTTTTATCAAACACCACAGGCGACCCACCCGTGATCATCTCCGACATCTTGAACACCACCTGGTGGTCCAGGACCACAACGAAATTCTTCGTGATTGCGAAATCATGAACCATAGTGGGACCCCCCAAATTAATCGCCACTTCCTTCGATTTTGACCCATCAGGTGAAAATCGAAAGTATTTTAAGTAAGGCTTATGAATTACATCATAACTCAGAGCAAAAAGCACACCCGAAACTGGATCCAGTTTCAGGTGAGCAATCATTGTAGACTTTAACTGTCCGTCAAAGTTATACCGCCCGACAGTTTTCAAATCCCCTGTCGGGGTAACCCTTACTTCATACGGCAAATCATCTTCGGACATAGCCAAAAGCCGATTATTAAAATAAACCAAACCCGCATTCGCCACACCTATTCCTTGACTATGATCCACCAACCCGCATAACCCGCGCGCATAAAACAGCAACAATTTAGCAATACCCGCATGACCATGAAGCTCCCCAATAGCTTTCGGGAAAACTGATTTCCCGATCGCGCGTTCTTGAACAAGCCTCTGCGTCTCCGTAAACCGACAAGCGTAGCTCGCCGATCCCTTATCGAACTTCACCGCGTAAATCATACCATCACCATCAAACAAATGGTGACCCGAAGTCGGCTCGAACATCGGGTTGGCCCCGTTTCGCAAGTACACACCGTCGATATGGTTCGGGATTGTCCCGTCCACTAGACAGTGTTGCACCGGATGTTCCGGGACCGGGGAGAAGTTTCCCGCAATTTGGACATTGGGGTCGACTGTTTTGGGTAACGGGTGTTTCTTTTCGCGTTCGAGTAGCGAGTTTTCAATCGCGTCCAATGCGATCGCGGACGCCTTTTGAAAGAAGTTCCATGGTTTTGTAAGTGGGGGTTGTTTAGGGAAAGTAATGCCAGTAGGTGATTGAAGAGCGGACTTGATTGTTTTGTGTTTATTATTAGTATTATGTGAATATATGATTGTTATGGGATTGGGTAAACTAGCAGAGGCCATTGTTGTAACTGGAAGCTATGTGGTAAGGTAGCTTCCTGTAAGGAATTTGAAAGTGAGAGTGAGTGGGAATGAATAATAATATTGTGGTGTTTTGGGATGAAAGAATGGGAGGATATTAATAGTGGGGGAGGTCCACCTTAAAACAGGCATAGGTGACCCCGTGTTGGATGGTTTAACAAAGGCGATGCAAAACATCGACAAGCCAAATTATATTGCTCGTCATCGGTGTATTAATATTATTCTACTATAATTTTCCAACAAATTCTATTATTTTATAGATGGAGTTTTTTTTATATGTCTTGTTAGTGTTTTTTTTTTGTGTTTGAACACATTTTTAACTTTATCAAACTATTATGTTACGTTTTCACACATGTATGTATGCTGTATAAGACTATAAGAGCATCTATAACGGTTTCGGTTTGATTGTGGGGCTTGTCTGCTTGATGAAAAGAGAACGGATAGGGACTTATGTGTGTTGAAGTCTGCTTAGCAGGTCGTTAAAACCTATCGAAAATGAGTGGAGCCATGCAAAACGGTAATAACGTTTTATTAAAAGAAGAAACATGAAATTTATAAATTAAATCGAAGTTTTTAATTAAATTTATAAATTGAAATTTTTTGTTAAATTAATATAAATAATATGTAAGTTATTAAAACACAATTAAATAAAAACGAATAATCTGTATTTGCATAAGTCTTGTATCGTACTCTCTTTCTCATAAATCATCTTGTTCGAAATTGTCTTCCGAAAGAATATATGTAGTGTACTCGCCTTCAAATCAGTTGTTGAAATACAATCGGTTGTAAAATTCTGACATGTCGTTAAAATCATCTGGCTCCTACTTCTCTTCTGGAGGATCTGGTTTTCACACGTATATTGTATAAGAGCACACACAACAATCTGTTTGCGGGGGCTCGTTTGCTTGATTTGGAAGCTCCGAACAAGAAGAGAATGAAATGGATAGGTACCTATGTGGTTGAAGTCCGCTCAACAGGTCCTTGTTGGACGAAGGTAGGTGGGCCCATTTCAAACGGTAACAACTTTCTGATAATAAAATAAAATAGAACTTATAAATTAGATAAAATTTCATTAATATAAATTAAAATTACATAAATTACCAAAACACAACTAAATTAGAATAAGTAATTTGTATTCGTATATAGATTGCACTACATTTCTCATAAAATCATCTTGTTTGAAATTGACTTCTGATAGGGAGAAGACTGGTGGAGCAACTCTAAATTAGAGAATCAGGAAAGGACATAGGGGGTAGTTTACTCATAACCTTATGTTAACGGTAGTTTACAGTGTTTACTACTATCATTTAGTATGTTTGTATGGAAGTTGCTTTGAGGCATTTAGCCACATTTTTTTTGGAACAGCTAACTTTATAAAACCCATATTAGCAAAAAGCTAAAGAGGAAACAAAAACAAAATTACATCATCAAAAAAAGGGGGTTTTAACCAATCAACGAAACCTATTTTAGTTTTAGAATACCTACTAGAATACCATAAAAATTATAATTAACAATATCATCAAAGATAGACTCACGTTTATTTGGACCTGCAGCAAAGATTATGTCGTTTCTATGCTTTCAAATCACCCACCAAGTAGTCATGATAATAGCATCCAAAATCAATTTTCTTTCTTTACTAATAGTAATGGTATCGATCCAAAAAGTTGTTACATGGTTTACTTTAACGAATGTAAAAAATAAGGCACAGAGCAGCATGATACAACTGAGTCAAGAATAAGATCACAAGCATTTTAGAAGACAAACTCCCCCAATTTGTTTCTATTAAACTCAAAAACTTTTACATAACCACATATTTATATTAACTATAAACTAATCTTATTATAATTCAAACTTAATGAAATAAACAAATAAAAAACAACATTTTAACCAAAACAATTCAAATAAACAATTTAATTTATCTTCATATTTGAATCTTTATCTTTTTTTTCTTAATCATTTGCCTTTTAAATTGATTTTTGTCCTTTCATTCATTTAAATAGTTGGAGTTGACGGTCTCATTGAAAATAGTCTCTCTACACCCTGCGTTAGAAGTAAGGTTTGCTCTCATTCACCCAACCGAGACCTTACCGCTAGCTTCGTTATGCGTATGAAATCGATAATCATGATTAGGCAAAAGTCATAATCACACAAATGACAAATGTTTTAGAGTTGAACACAAACTCTTTTTCTCCATGTATCTTGAACCTTTAAACTCACAATCTTGACTAAAATGTTTTCATTTGGAGCTAATCTTTAAGGATAGAATTTTACCAAAATTGACAAATTAGAGTTGCAAGTTATAACTCTTTATTCTGTTTCCACACACCTTTACTAATTCAACAACATTAAACATAAAACTAAATAACTAGCCATCTTGTCTTTTTTATATAATTACTCTTCTTGTTAAAACTCTCATCATAAATCTTACGAACAATAAATTCTAATATAGTGAAATTCTTCTTTCAAAACTTCATGTTAAACTCATTCAATTGATTTGAAAACTAAAAGAAACTAAATTTATACCCAGCCGATGATCAAGTATTTTAGTGTCATAACTAATGGCAAAACTATATAGCCTCGAAATGGAAACACTATATGTTTAAACAAAAGTATAAGTCGCCTCACTTATGAATAAAATTATAAGCAGCTTATACTTAGTTTACCTGCTTGTGAGCATCGATGATTTAGTACAGCATTGCAGGGGTGAGCAAAACACAGGTATTCTCAATTAAGACCGTAACCCCGACCCAAAACTTACCCAATTCCGGACCGACCCTATTGTATACATTTTGATCTTCAAACCTTAATTCCACAATTTCAGTCATATTCAGTCTTAGGTATATACCCGAGAAAATTTACAGTAAACCGAACCCAATTGATGTTAATCCAAATGGACTTTTTATTAAACCATGTAATTATAACTGAATTTATATGAACGGTGTATTCTTTTCGGTCACCATAAATTATAGATTCTTCAGGTTAAAAGTTTATTTTAAATTTTAATATTTTTAGTTGAACCTGTTAAAAGTTTGGTTCTACTAATCTATAATATATATAAACGAAAACCCTAAAATCCTATGTGTCGCGATGTGGTCGTTCCCATCTTTTATGGAAGCCACCAGATTGTTTGATTTTTAGATGGAGACATCTCATTGATTTAACCCAAATTCATGGATATGGGTCTTACCAAAACCAGATGACTCTTAAACGGGTTATAACATCTCATTAAATTAAAAATTAATCTTACCAATTATTTGATATGAAAATCCAATAAAATTACTAAAATTTAATATCCAATTCAAAAAGAAAAAAATATTATTTATAATTAATAAATAATTTTATAGTAAAAACATAAGCGGGTCATGGGTCACCAAATACAGATAGTTTTTAAACGGGTTATAACATATCATTTATTTATGAAACTCTTTCATCATCAAACTCTAAGTATATTATTAACTTTCTTACAATAAAGAAAATTAAAATCTAAAAAATAAATATTAGAAAACAAAAAATGTAAAATAACCATTCTCTTAAGCCATCAGATTGCTTTATCTATAAATGAAGGTTTCTCACGCATTTGACCCGAATTCACGGGTAAATGTCTCACCAAACCCAGATAGCTCTTAAACGGGTTATAACATCTCATTATATTAAAAATTAATCTCATAAAATATTTTATATGAAAATCATATAAAATAGGGATATGCTAAAAATTAATATCCTATTTTATTTAAAAAAAAGATATTATTTATAATTAAGAAACAATTTTATAATAAAGAAAATAAACGGGTAATGGGTATCACCAAACCCAGATACCTTTTAAACTGGATTATAACATATCATTTATTTTTGAAACCATTTTATCATCAAACCTCAAGTATATTAATTATTAACTTTCTTACGATAAATAAAATTAAAATCCAAATATACATATATAAATATTAAAAACGAATAATGTAAAACAACCCTCGTAATACGGGGGATAAAATCTAGTGATCTTAAATGGAGATATTACTATTTTGCCATATTATAACTTCTCTTAAAATGTGTGTGCGCATTTTATATGTTTTATTTAGGTTTTTGATTGAAGAAAGGATTTCGTTCAAGCCTTGCTGTTAGAAAAAATATATGTATGCCATATCATATCATAACGACTTAACTAACCTAAAATATGTTGGGAAGCATATCTACCTATATAATAAAAGAGTGGATTTTTAAAAAACCTTCCTTTTTTATATTTAACAAGGAGTCTTCAAAATGCCACATGTCAATTCCTATTATTTTTTAATTATTTTAAATTCAAAACTCAATATCTTTCCTTTTATTTTAAATTAACAAGAAGTTTTCAAAATGGCATGGCAAGTGGATTTTCCATCAAATTCTCCTACTATTTTACATCAAATTTCTTCAAAGTTTCACATGACATTTCTTAATTATTTTAATTACTTTAATTCAATTTCAAAATCAAACTTGCGATGCCTATCATATTCAAAATTTTTTTCATCTCAATTCACATGTTCTTAACCTTGCAATCACTATCTACCTATTACATTGAAATTCATCAGTATTCAAGGTAGCTATCAGACATTTGTAATCAGATTCACGTATTCAATTGTTTTACTTTCACAGATTCAATCGGGTTAACATCCTCAATCAGAGTCAATCGATTCACCTACACATATTCAATCGATTCATAGGTTCATTCGATCAATCTACTTAATGCAATTTATTTAATCCGAGTCATATAATCTAATTCATGTAGTTGATTTATATGTAATCCTTTGTCTTTCAATTGAAACCCTAATTCTATGATCATTATATAACATCGATTTTTTACTTAGAGATATATTACAAACAAAATAAAGTATGTCATCAGTTATCGATAAGTATTATTTAAATAAAGACATATTATCTTTAAAAACACACATTAAACTATCCAAAAAGCAAGTTGATATAGTACAAGATTTAATGTTTAATAGATTAACAAGTAAATGTCTTCGAATATGCAATGTTTGAATTACTTTTATTCTTAGTTGATTGTTTTCGAAGAACTATGGGCTTTTTATTATTTTTAAGGAGATGATGTGTTTTACATTTAGCAATACTACCTTATGAATATCTCTATCTAATATTATTGATGGTATATATCTCTAAACTCTTATTCTTATTATTGATTACATAATAGTTATTTATTTATTCAGTAAAATTACCATCTTTAATTTTTTTTATTTTTTACAGGTATCATCAATGAGAATTTTTAATCTCTACACAACAAATAACACAACAAAGATTGATCACAAATTGTAAGTTTCATTTTTTTAACTAGCCATGTTACTATCACTATTATATCATATTATATATATTTTTTTAAAGTTTAGCTATCTTAAAGGAAAACCGAATGATAAGAAAAATGGTTTGTGATAACAAAAAGAAGAACCCCTCCCAAATATCTTGTCAGTCTCCACATCATAATACAACTTTATATCACCCTTATCATACAATTAATTGTAAGTAATTTTAAATGACCGGCTTGGGTTCATGTTTAGTTCAAAATAATTGTAAGTAGTTTTATTGAAATTTAATTGATATAAATTAAAATTTTCCGATACATATATTGCGATGACTGTAAACCAAAGTTAAGGAAATATTTAGAGAATTGTAATTTATATGCTTACTTAAAGTAGTATAATTGCTTATATAATATGAAGCCATTATCTATCTTATTATGTATATATATATGTTTATTTTATTTTGTTTTATTATATCTTTGACCAAACCGTGTGTCATACGGGTTCTAACCTAGTATGAGTCATATGAGACTAGAGAATTCTAAAACGGGAAAGGTGGAAGTAGAAAAACACTAAACAAATTGCTAATAGTGGAAGAAGGTTGGGTGGTTAATTACGCCTCAAAAACACTTTTAGTGGTAGTTTAACAACTGCCATCTTTTGTATTATAAATATAATTTAATTTATAAAATTCTTAAGCACATAATTCTAAAGTAGGCTTCTTAAGTAATAGTTTCCTTCATTTTTAGTTTCTCTCTCTTAAGTGAAAATAATTATGTTTCTAGATACGTTAATATGCCACTATAATAACTAATAAGTGGTTACATAGGAGAAATTACCAAAATATACTTAGTTTAATTTTACAAAAGCATTTTTAACTTATAAACCCTTTATTCTTATTCTTTCTTAGAATCTAACCAATGAAAGGCTTTCAACCGGGTTAGCCAGCTAAACAAGCTAAAGACTTAGTCGGTGTATCCTGTATTGAAACTCTTTGCTAAACGTCATGTATATGTCATAGTAGTGCGACGCATGTCAACTTGCGAAGTAAAATTAGCCAACAAGTTGACAGGTGTCTTCTTCATTAAGTAGATACGTAGCGTTTATCATTGGTTTTCTGTGTTAGATACTTCGGCTAAGCCTTTAGCCTTTTTAGTTGGATAAGCTGATTTGGTGTCCTCTCAATGGGTGGATTAAGAAACGTTACGGTTTTTGTAGGACAAGAATAGATGTTTGTTGTAGAAAAGATTGGACAATTGTGTTTGTTTTGATAAATTTTCTGACTGAATAGCTATCCAAATATTGTTCAAGAGCGGCTAACTATATCTAACGTTGTCCTCCTCATCGAGATGCAAACCTAAACCTAACTGATTCAGTCAATCAATCAATTCACGAGTTCAGGAGGTCCGCAAGTCGACCAGTCTTCAGTTCACGAGTTCAATTGTTCAAGAGGCCCGATTTTGATTCCTGTCTTTGCTTACGATTTTTGATTTTTATTTATTCAAATTATACAGTTTTTAGTCATTAAGGTTTATTTGTTGTGATCATGTGTTGCTTGTACCTTTTAGGTAAAATTACATAGTTTTGGTCTGTTAAGTTTTAGGTAAAATTATATGGTTTTGGTCCGTTAAGTTTTATTCGTATGAAAATGGAATCATATTGTTATTTTGTTTTTGATTTGATTTGGTTTTCGGTTTCGTCCAAAAAGCGATCCAACCAAATGAATAACTTGTAACCCGAACCAATGAACACCCCCAACAATTTACGTATATATTTTAAATTGTATATCTCACATGTATTCAAGTTGAACTCAAATCAGATTGTAACTATTTTCTTCCAAAATTAGGTTTGTGACAAATCAAAAAGATTGGTTTTATAGTTAAGTGTAGTACACTACTAACACCATATCCTCATGCACCTTTTTCTCCACCAATTAGTTGTTGCAAATGTGATTATGTAAACAACTTTAAAAAATAAAAATAAAAATAACTTGTCTCATAAATAACTTGTAGATAATGTATATATGTATTTTCGTTCTTGTAGTTAAATAATACTTAACACATGTTTTATATAACTTCATTCATTATTTAAACTTGATGAATTATAACTATAGGTGCTACATTCAGAGTTTCAACTTTCAACTTACCGGGTAATCATAAAACACCATTTACATTTATCATTGAAAAAGACTTGGTAGATACAGTTGAGATGGTCATTATTTGAATCAAAACATAAAATTGAAAAGCTAATTAGCATTACAAAATTCGAAGTTGGTTTTTAGTATTCAAATTAGGTTAGCATCCAACTCTAATTTCGGATACGGTTTTCAAGTCCAATCCGATTTTTTGATTTACTTGAATGTGAATCAGATTTTCAAATAGTAATTTGAATTCAATTTAAACTTGAATTTACTTATTGAATTTACTTTCAACATTCAAATAACTTGATTAATTTGAATTCTTGAATAACCCGATTCAAATTTGTCAATCTGATTCAACGAGTGTCCCCTAGTGAGATTATCGCATAGTTTTATAAATTAAAACACAAAAATATAAACAAAGAATCTTACCTCATACCAGAATTACTTTGTAACTTTCTCTTACGGTTTTTCTTCTTTTTCTAGCCGGTTAAAGCTTGTTATTTTTTTTTAACAAATATACTTTTAATTTCGAGCAGGTCTTTATAATACTTGTAGTTATTAAGACATCTAATATACTTCATCATTGTAAATTAATCAAGTGCTAGGTTTTTAATGTGGGTATAAGTATAATAATTTGCTTTAAATACAGTAAAGAAGGTAAAAGAAAAATTAAACAATACATAAAACATTATTAAGGATTAAAGCATCACCATTTTAATGGGATGATCATGAGGTTATTCTTAGGGTTTCGAGGGTTTCAGGTTTAGTTTCCGGCTCATGTACGAAATATATGCAATTCCACTATAAAAAAGATTCGAACTTGAAGATAGCAAATATTTTATCACTACAACATGTCTTTCGAAGAAAAAAAACATAAAACATAAAATATTTGTTAAACGATATTTAATGAAACACGTTTAAAACCTAAAATCCTAAATTCGCGTTTAATCCTCTAAAAATGATTTATAAGTTAAGAAAATAAATCCATCACATCGCACGCCATTAATCCATCACGTTTCTGTTTGCCATTTTCTGTCACAATTTTTCAAATTAAAGAAATTCGATTCCTTTATGTTAGCAAGCAATCAAATCCAAGTATCCAATCAGCCGGCTTCTTTATTTCGTTAAATAGTTGACAAAATAACAACTTTGCCTACTAAAGTTTAAAGGTAATTTCTGTTACAAGTTTGAGATTTATGATTTTGATTTTGTAACAAAATTATGGTCTAAGATTAATTTCTGTTAGCTTTTTTATTAAGCTTAAGACCAAACCCAATGCAATGCATTTAGCTTGCATTTGTGACATGGATGGTCAATGGTGGTGTTGAAAAATCCTTAGGTAAGTGCATGGATTTGGGATGTTGTGAGGGAGAATGAGAGAGAAAGTGATGAAAGAGAATGTATGAAAAGAAAGAGAAATTGTATAGTAGATGATGTGACATACATTTACATATTTTGCATTCATGATGGTCTAAGTAAAATGACCAAACCATCCTTTTATAACAAAAAAAGCCATTTATGTAATTAAATCTTTTTAATTATATCTAACTTAGAACATTCACAACTCATTCCATCAACTTGGGGGGGGGGGGGGGGGAGAGAATAAAAGAGAAAGAAAATGTTACTGTACATAATTGAATTTGAAGTAAAATGTTATTTTCGTCATTGTGGTTTGGCAAATAATGCGAATTTAGTCCAAAAAGTTTATTTTTTGCATATGGACCATCCGCGTTTTCCAATTCTTGCCAATTACATCCAAATCATTAACCCCGTTAAATTGAATCGTTAAGTCAGGGGTAAACATGTCTTTTCGCTCTTTCTTTATTATATGAGTAAAGTGCCAAAATCGTCCCTGAAGTTTGGTCACATTTGCGAATTTCGTCCAAAAATATTTTTTTCGCAATTACACCCTCGATGTTTCCCAACCGTTGCCAATTTCGTCCAAATTGTTAATTCGGTTTAAATTCAATGTTAACTCAGGGGCGTTACTGTCCTTTTACATATTTGTTTACATTATTATTATTATTATTATTATTATTATTATTATTATTATTATTATTATTATTATCATCGAGGGTGGCAACAGTTGGGAAACATGGACGAAATTTGCAACGGTTGAGAAAAATCGAGGGCCTAATTGTGGAAAAGAATATTTTTGGACGAAATTCGCAAATGTGACCGAGTCTCAGGGACAATTTTGACACTTTAATCATATAATAAAGAAAGAGTGAAAAGACATGTCTACCCCTGACTTAACGATTAAATTCAACGGGGTTAGTGATTTGGATGTAATTGGCAAGAATTGAAAAACGTGGATGACCCACATACCAAAAATAAACTTTTTGGACTATTTTCGCATTATTTGCCAAACTACAAGGACAGAAATAACACTTTACTCTTAAATTTGAGAATAAACTATTCGCATAGTTTTTTTTTAATATTTTTTGAAATTGACTATGAGTGAAGGAGACATAAAAAATAATAGTTAACATATAAAAAATATTATTTAATTAAAAGAAAAGGAGAAAATGTAATGTTTTTTAGTATGATTATAAGAACTATGATAGAAAAGGAATCGTGAATGGCTAAGTTAGAGAAAAAAACTAAAAACAATCAATGAAATCATATCCTCTCCTCCACCCCATTCCTTTTTTTTTCTCTCACACCCACAGTTCCTAACTCGGCCATTGAGTTCCACAATGATGATGAATTCAATTGCATCCTCCTTACTCCCACCACTTCAACGATTCTAAATTCATTCAAATATTCAATACAGTTTCATGTGGTTTCTTCGATCAGCATTTTTACCCATGATTTCATAGAAACCCTATCAATCTTGCAGTCACTAAACACATTTAAGTGTTAAATTCTTTCCGAAACCTGAATCACGTTATAGTTATAATCATAATTGTCTCACCTCATAACTGAACTGGTGAATTAAATTTGTCAATGTTATACGGCAAAATTTTAAATGACCCATTCCATAAATTAGTATACTATAAAATACAAGATTTGTTAGTATTTAACTAGGGAGCGACCCGTCGCGTTATGATGATGGACACGGATTCTGTTGGTATTAGCTAGGTTTGTACTCATACATACATTAAACCCAAAACACAAATTAGTAAACACCAAGAAAACGCTTATTCGGTCGGTAAAAAACAGTTGTTGCATTTGATCGGTGTCAGCTAACGTTGTTACGTTTCAGAACTAAACCCAAAAAATAGTTCCGTCAAGTTAACATTATTAAAACAAAAACATTGGCGTTACGACGACTCGATGCGAATTATATCTGTATCAATTAGGTTCATTACATGTACAAGAACTAAACCTAAAAAATAATTTGTCAGATTTAAAAGAAATAAACATATAAAACCTATAACAAATAAAAGCCAAAAAAAAAAGAAAAAAGATGTTAGTGTGGGGACTTGAACTTGGGCTTATTATTAGAATATCAATAACTATAAAGTATTCCATCAACCATCAAACAAACTCAATAATTTGAACAAATCTTGAAAGTAAATACATAAGTAGTCAAAATCATAGTCCTAAAAAATTTTTGTGGCACTAAATTCTCAATTATACTAATTTATAATTTACTTTTGTTTTGTTATCTAATTAAACAAACTTGTTTATATATATTTAGGTTCAGAATTTGTGCTAATTAAGAACTAATTAAACAAAATTGTTAAAAAGATATAAGAGGCGATTAAGAGTTCAAGAGAGAGTTAATTTTACTTTTAGAAGTGAATAGTTACAGGGAAGATTACAAATTAAAATATCTAGCATTATCTTTGTTTAAATGGTAAATTTCAAATTTTCTAGGACTTAAACTCATGATCTTTAGATGTTTAAGAGGTTTTGTCTGTTACTAGTTTTCATGTTTTTTCTTTTATTTTTCTAACCTTAAACGAGTTAACGTGCTAAGTAGTTTAGGTTAATTAACTCATTAATTAAATTGGTCGTGTTTGGATTTACTTTCTTAATAAACCTATCAAATTGGTCAACCCAAAATCACGCTGTGTCAGAAATTGCAGCCGTAGTTACTAGTTTACTAACCTAGATGGGGTCAAAGATAAAATGGGCGGTGAGACATACTAATGCATATGTGTAGTCATTTATTTATTTGGATTAAAGGAAACCACTTTGGAGGATGAATGCGAAACATGGTTTTGGCTATCTTGAACTTGTGCTTTTTGTGGGAGTGGAGGTGGGGCTATGTTCTTCCATTTTCTTCTTAATAGTTGCACGCATTGTTATGGAATTTGCTTTATATTAACTAAAACAATTTTAATAGTTGCACACATTGTTCAGGAATTTGCTTTATATTAACTAAAACAATCTAAAACGGTTGAGGGTTACCTTTTATTTTTAGATACTGGATTTTAGTAATACGAACTTTGACCAATTGATTGACGTCAAACTCATCTTTAAAGATGGACCACAATACAATAGTCTTAACTTTCTAGCAATTTTAACAAGTTTTTTACTAGCAGAGTTAAACTCCGTTAGTTTTTGCTAAGATGGACCGTATTGTTAGTATATGCTTATGCGGAGTGCTTATGTACCAATTTCGAGTCCACAAGGGGACCAAATGGTACCATTAATTAGTGAACGGTGGTAGACACCACGTGTACATGATTTATTTGAGAATAAAAAGTTTTATATTTTGCACTTTTCTACTTTTCAGACATTCGAAATATGCGTGTAATGATTTGCAAATTGCAAACACAAAGCTATGCAGAATGAAGTGGACATGCAATTGTGCCAACTTTAGACACATATATGCTGACGTGGGAGAAATTTTGAGTTGCCATATTCGCAATCTCCATCGTCCATTCGGGTGCATATATACGGTTCAATAGTGATGCACTAATAATACATAGGCTAACACGAAAAAAATAGAATAAACGTTACATGGAAAAACAATGGCTTTAGGCTCCTCCTATTTTAACGCATCCAAAATCTAAAAAGCAACAGATTATATGTAAGTAATTTTGGTTTTGAGACTGTTTAGCCATAAGATGCGGTCTATAATTACACACACAAAGATGACATAGGAGTCACAAGATCGAAAGTAATTTTCCTTATGGAAAAAGCCTCAATTTTATTATGCACTTTGGTCTCCAAAAGGATTAAGGCAACCCTCATAAACTAATCACAAATAATATAAAATATATAAAAATAATATATAATATGATTGGTAGCAGGGCTAACCTAGAGGAGGGGCGCGTGAGGTGGAGGATCGACCATGCCCTACTCTCCCCGAGGATCATAATTGTTAGAAAAAAGTTACACAAAAATTTATTTTAAACAAAAGCTTACAAAATGGCTTTTTGATGTAATGTAAAAGTGTCTTGTATATGAAAAAAAAGGTTTTTGGGATCCTAGAAGTGACATATTTCTTTTTTAATTTTAAGGGCCTCGAATTTTTAAAGGTTTTTGCAGACAACCCTAACTGGTAATTAAAAGTTCTTTCAGTTTTTAAATTATTTATGAGTTCGATAATGAATCTCATCCTACATTCCACTGGTAAGGTGATTAGGCACTAAATGTTGTGGTATAACGCCTTTGGCGTTAGCCGGCCCAACATCTAAAGAAAAAATGCCCGAGGGGCAACGTTAGGAGTTGATTGGGGGTGGCGTGGGGGGTTAACGCCCGGGTGTTAATCCATAACAACCGGCCTTAGAAAGAAGAATGGCACCCATATACGAACACAATCAGTTGATCCTTTCACACACTTCCATTCTCATCCACTATGTTTGGGCACACCCGTGATATATACTTCTCATAGTTTCAATAATTCTGACACTACATATACTCCATGCCCATTTGTATACATACTCGCACTCTTATGTCTTGATCGCACATGGGACATACTGCTTTTTCCTCTTTTAAATAGTACTAGTGCTCGATGGAACTGTTAAAGTTTAATATGAATCCAATGCCTCCGGTCTTACACGTTCATTCTTCTATACCCGCATATTTGTATATTACCAAAAAAGCTTATTAACAGCAAAGGAAATTTACTACACCGCATATTGAAATAGATGCTGTATTGTTTTTATTGACCTTAATTAAGAACTCTTTATTAGAAAATTTACGAGAGTTGTCAATTCCCTCGGAACCGATGCAAAGAATAGAACGATGGGTGAAGCAAGGAACCTCATTTTTTTTAAACTTATATTACTATTATATAAAATCGCCCATTAATATTGTATTTATTGGCGGATCTTTCTTCTGGCCAAAGCGGGCCGCGACCCCATCATGTTTTCTCGAGAAAATATATATATAGGAGAGGGTTAACGTACAAATGAAATTAACGTGCTAAACATGAGAATCAAGTAGAGTAATTATGTAATTACACTATAGAGTAATTACGTAATTACTCTATGATGTAATTACATTACTCTACTTGTATATATAATTACTCTATTTGATTCTCACGTTTAGCACGTTAATTTCATTTGTATTTGATCCAAACCCTATATATATATATATATATATATATATATATATATATATATATATATATATATATATATATATATTGTGTGTGTGCATTGAGTCCGACACAACCAAGTTATTTGAGTCCGGCCCATCCATATTATTCGAGTACGGGTCAGCCTTAAATTTTTAAAAAATTAAGGTTGTCTAAAGCCAAAGAACGAGAAATTGTTTACGAAATAAACGTAAAGATAAAGAATTGATAAGAAATAAAACTCCATAAGACCAAGCCCAAGCCCAAATAAATTTTAAACAAACAAGATAAACATTATGCCCAAAATCCAACCATACTATCTAGTAGTACTCGATGCTCGAACACAACAACAACCGGAGTTTCCATTGAGCTCTGGTCATTGTGTGACTTACTGACTTGTGTGGTTCAGCACAGAAGTCAGAATGGAAGTTGAGAAGCAAGCAGGTGAATTGGTGAAATCATTTGGGTGTGAAATCGATTAATCAATTGATTGGGCATTGTCGCTGTCTACTTAGGCTTCAGGTTTGGAACTGACTCGCGTTTAGGGGTGTTCTTCGGGTTATTTATTCGGATTTCGGGTTGTTTGGGTCGGGTTGTTCAGGTTTGAGCTCAAAACAAATTGACCCAAGAACCGACCCAAATAAGTTCGGTTTATTCGGGTTTCGGGTTATACGGGTCAGGTAAATTCGGGGGTTTAACAAATTAAAAAAAATTCCACCTTAACAATATCATAAATTAAAAAACCATATTCCAAGTCGTTATAAAACCATGACATACAGCCATATTCAACAATAGCATATATTATTTAGCAAAACATGAAATTTATCAAACAAATTGACCCAAGAACCGACCCAAATAAGTTCGGTTTATTCGGGTTTCGGGTTATACGGGTCAGGTAAATTCGGGGGTTTAACAAATTAAAAAAAATTCCACCTTAACAATATCATAAATTAAAAAACCATATTCCAAGTCGTTATAAAACCATGATATACAGCCATATTCAACAATAGCATATATTATTTAGCAAAACATGAAATTTATCATACAAGAATGCATTAGACGGGATGAAGGAGTGTTGTAGCCTGTGGATTAATACTTGTGTAGATTGAAGAAACATGCTAAATAAATATTGGTTTAAATACTATCCTATTTAAGTTTTTGAATTGAAGATAAATTCTCAGCATGTTTTATGGTCATTAATACATTGGGATGTAATAGATCCAATATTAATTGGAGTCTTGAGAACAACCGAATAAGAATACATAAGGTAAATGCGATACTTAACCGCTAAACTACCCTTTAAAATTAGGGATACATGCATCGATGTATTATACTTCGGGTTATTTGGGTCAACCCGAATATGGGTATTTCAACCCAAATACCAACCAGAATATTTTACCTCGGGTTTGGGTTAGGAGTTTAATCGGTTCGGGTGAATTCGGGTTGGGTTATTTGGGTCTCGGGTCACTTCGATTCAGGTTTGTTATTCGGATACAGTTAAAAAACACACCCCTACTCGTGTGGGAGTGAAATCCATAATCGAAATAGTTAACAGAGGCAAGTAGAGACTAGGTTCGACAATTTGCATTTCACCATTTTGTTTTTCTTCCAATTTGGTTGGTTAAGGTTTGGAATTATTGTTTGCCCGACCCGAACCGGATTTCCGACCCGAAACTTAAAAGTAGGGAAAAAGTTTGGGTCTTGTAACTTTTGGACCATCCATATTAGATGTTCAAGATACGCCATTTGTATTTGGCCTAGGTGTAGAACACCAAGGAGCGAACTACTTGGTAAATGAATTGATGAACTCAGGAGATTAAATGACAGTCGGATGACTTTTTCCAAGATAAATCATCAATTCGCTTCTGCATTCAGTTCTATATGGTGGATTATCATATTATATTGGTTGTTGAGATTTTTGATTTGTTTTCGATTAGAAGATATGATGACACGTTGGACACTATCTTTGCATACCCTGATGGCCACTGCCGGCAAGCTTAGCAGTAATGTCGGCACCTTACTTGAGGACCCAATCACATATCGAAGGAAAGCAGATGCCCTTCGTATTGATCATATGATTGCGCTCCGACACTTTCTTCGATATGTCAAGGGCACGTTATCCGAAGGTCTCTCCATGCATCGGGGCCCCATCTCCACTTTCATCTCTTACACTGGCGCTGGCTCGGTGGGTTGCCCGAAAACTCGTCGGTCCACCTCAGGCTATTGTGTTTATGTCGAGGACAACCTCATCTCATGGTCTTCCAAATGCCAATCCACCTCTCTCGATTTAGTGCTGAGGCAGAATATTGAGGTGTTGCAAATGTTGTAGCCGAAATATGTTGGATCCGAAACCTCTTACTTGAACTCCCTAAACATCCTTCTCGGGCATCCATTATTTATTGTGACAATGTCAGTGCTATTTATCTTATCAGTATCCTGATTCAACATCAACAAACTAAACATACTGAGATCGATATCCACTTTGTTTGGGAGAAAGTTCAACAAGGACAAAATCGTGTCCTCCATGTCTCCTCGCGTTACCAAGTTGTAGATATTCTTACTAAGGGTTACCACATGCTTTATTTGATGATTTTTGTGCCAGTCTAAGAAGGACCACGAATACTCCTCCTTAGACTAAGGGATTGCATTAGAATAGTCAATACTGCATAGCATCTTTGCCATATTTAGTTTCTAAAATTAAGGCTAAATATTATATCATAATTAAGAGTTAAATAGCTTATTGGATTACATCGAAACAGAAGGCAAGCGGGCAACAAGCTACGCCGCTACTCAAGCGGGCTAAATTAAATGAGATAATCAGGAATTATACCATCTATCAATATATATAAACGAAAGGAATAAATTCGGTTTGATTTGTTGTTCGGTTTTGCTCGAGAAAACCTTAGAACCAAGCAAACCAAAACCGAAATGATCTGGATTGAATATTTGTTAGGAGAAATTCAAAAAATCAATGTAATTAATTTTAAAAACAAGTTCAAATGAAAAAACATTTCGTTTAAGATAAATACATCACAAGGATATATATAATAACCTGATTAATTTACTCAAATGCAAAGCACTAACGAAGGCACTAATTCACTAAATGCCTGATATGCATGTGCAGTCGTCTACCATCCGATTTTTTTACCGTTAAAGGCTTTCAATTTCTTTAAACAATAAACAAATATAAAGCATAAGATAGTTGACGTGGATCTGCTTGCATAGCAGCATTTTATGTCTGGGGTTCACATGATGAATTTGACTCAAAGATGTTGGGTCGGAGTTGACTCAAAAAACGACACCGAGTCATTATGTATTTCCCAGACAAGTTGTTTTTCTTATATTATGTTGTTTGCGGAATACAAATAACGTGTTTCATCTCTTAAGTTACTAGTAAACAGGACCCGCATGTTGCGATGAAACAGTAAACGACATGAAAAATAAAAGAAAAGAAAATAAAACCAACCAACTGTCTGCATACGTACCTTAACGAAGCGGATCTATTGGACATTGTTGTGGAAGTAGTGTCTACGGCACATTACAAAACTCAACAACCGCGCCCATAGCTCTAAACTAGATTAATAGAGTTCTAACTCGGATGTCTCATTATAAATACTATTATGTACATAAGGGCTGGCAATTGGGTACCTGTTAAATATACGATAAGACCTGTTAAGCAAAAAAGTGCGGTATGTGTTTTTTAATTTTCTTAAATAATTGAAATTAGTAGGCTAGACTCCATCGTATTCTCTTATTGGTACATGAAACTTAAAACTGTCTTGTAGTCATGACATATAAAGTAGTTAAACGAGTCGTATTCATGTTTGATACTTGTGTTCAGCGCGTCACTTCATACCTGTTAAACCTGTTAAGACACGAATTGCCAGCCCTCATTTTTAATGTTATAAAAAAAGTATTATTTAATGTTATAAAAAAGCATGTCACTAGATTTTTAGAGGCAAACGCAAAGTGCACTAAAATCATTAATTAGTGGCATTAAAGCTAAGTGTCATTAAAAATGTGTTATAAGCAAAGATGGTATACACAAAGTCCTATTAAAAATCCAAATTAGTGGCACAAAAGCTATATGTCATCATAAACGCGTGACACTAGATTTTTAGTAGCAAACGCAATAGCAAACGCAAAGTGCCACTAATGTCATAATTAGTGGCACTAAACTAAGTGCCACTAAAAATGTGTTATACGTAAAGATGGCATACGTAAAGTGCCATTAAAAACCAAAATTAGTGGCACAAAAGCTAAATGCCATTATAAACGCGTGACATAGATTTTTAGTGGCATATGCAAAGTGCCACTAATATAATAAATTAGTGGCGCTAAAACTAAGTGCCACAAAAATTGTGTTATACACAAAGATGAAATACGCAAAGTGACATTAAAAACCAAAATTAGTGGCACAAAAGCTAAATGCCATTATAAATGTGTGACATAGATTTTTGGTGGCATACGCAAAGTGCCACTAATATCATAAATTAGTGGCACAAAAGCTAAATGCCATTATAAAGGTGTGACATAGATTTTTAGTGGCATACGCAAAGTGCCACTAATATCATAAAGTAGTGGCACTAAAACTAAGTGTCACTATATGTCGTTAAAAACCTAAATTAGTGGCACAAAAGCTAAGTGTCATTAAAAATGTGTGCCACTAAATGACATTTTTTTTGTAGTGTGTATTTATAAGTACGTAGTGTTGGTTAATCAACCGTTTTATGCAACATAATGTGAGGCCATCGAAACTTCAGAAACTAACCCGGATGTTTCATTAATGCAAATCGGGTCTTATCCCAAACTGGTTTGGGTTGGTTAACCCATGGTCAAAATTGGTTTGGAAGAAACCGGATCGGGTTTAAACCAATTTGGAGGCAAGAAGGTGCAGCCCAATCTAACCGGTTTGGATCGGGTAGAAACCTGTTTGGGACAAAAAAAAGCTAGTGTTTTTGACATGTTTTCCAACTCAGGTCGGGTCTAAACCGGTTTGAGGGAATCAGATTACGAACTGGTCATGAACCGGCGGGTTGGATCACGAATCGAACCGGTTTGAGCCAAACTAATTTGAACCACAACTGGGTCGAGTTTGAAACCAGTCCATCGGGCCCAAACTGGTTTTTCTTACATGTCTAGCTATTGGCATCATTCTACTCAATTGGGCCTTTCGGCCCATGAGCCCAATAGAGTAAGAGGTTAAAAGTTGAGTCATAAACGCTATATTATGGATTTTCATGCAGAAGAGACCGACAAATGCGATTTTTAATGCTTTTTAATTTCCATAATTAAACCATAAAGTGTTTGATAATTAATTACATCTCAAAAAATAAGATGACATAAAAAAACACAAATATTATAACTCAATTAAGAAACACAGTTAGCTAACTTGGATTTGTGTAATCTATCCATCCTATATAATAAAGGAGTGTTAGTTTTAAATAAGAAGTTTGATTTTTCTAAGAAGGCTAGGAATGAGGCTATTTTTGTCTAACACTTTTATATCAAAACCCACTTACATTAATTTCAAAAACACACTTACATAAAACCCACTTACATCTTCACTCATCTCCTACAACCACCACCACTCCACCGCCCATGACCACCACAACCGTCACCCACCGCCACCACATTGCCGGAAAAGTCTATGGAAATTTCACCGAAAAAGTCGTCGGAAAGTCACCGAAAAACTATCCCTGAGAAAAATCGCCGGAAAAATCGCTGAAATATTCGCTGGGAAAAAGTCATCAGAAGACGGCCGCCGAAAAAAACACAATGGAAAACACTATGAAAACACAATGGAAAAAAACATAAGATAAAAACACAATAAAAAACACAATGTAAAAACACAATGAAAAAAAAACACAAATAAAAAAAATATAATGAAAAATACTATTGTATAACACAATTTTAGTAAAACACAATTTGTAAAAAACCCACTAATTTTTTTTTAATTTTTATATAACAATATGGTACTAGGGGTGTTCACGGTCCGGTTTTCGCGATTTTTAGGTCAAACCGTGAACCGAACCATTAGTAACGGTTTTTTATTTTCGTAAACCAAAACCGAACCGTTGAACTCTTAAACCGAACCGTTAATAACGGTTTGGTTTCACGGTTTGGTCTTGTTCGATCTTTATACAATATGTTCAAAATAATTCATGATATGTAAATATTACACAACTCACAATGATTTATGTAATTTAACAAACAACTATTTTTACCTTTTTAGGATGTCATTTAACAAAATAAAAAACCAATTAACGTTTCTTGCATTTTCGATTTGGGCTTAGCCCACTTTTTTTTTTGTTTATTATCAATATTTATCAATATTTAGTAGTGTATATGTGTATCTAGTTATAAATATATATACACGTGTATATTATGAAATATTTTAAAAATACATATAAATAAATAAATCATACGGTCCGGTTCGATTTTATGCGGTTGGTTTTTGGTTCAAATCGTAAACCAAACCGTTCACTACGGTTTGAAAATTTTCAAATCAACCGACCGAGAGTAAAGAAAAATAACCAACCACGAAACCAAACTAATGGCCGGTTTGGGTTGTTTCGTGGTTTCGAGCCGAACCATGAACACCCCTATATGGTACTCATATAAAAGATAAAAAAGACGCTCGTTATTATGGTGAATTTGTTTTTCAATAAAAACGTCGTAAAAAAAGTTATGGACATTTTAAAATGATGCCAGAAGTTGGCATGTGTCTTGTATGTGGAGAGAGAAGTCAATAAATGTGTTATTCCTTTTATGTCTCTTCCCATATGTTCACACTTGATTTCCCCCTAAACTAATCTCAACCATCCATATTCAAAATCAACGGACAAGATTATTTTTTATCCTTCCTACAAAAACTACACTTTCTATTATAACCTAACCCTAATAAAGGAATCCATTTTTACTTTTTCCCGCTCAAAATATGAGGAATAATAGTATTGCCACATCATCTTTTTATATTTTACAAGGAAATATATTTAGATATATGTGAATTCTAACTTTACGTTATTTATCGTTATTTATATAATATTAAATTTTTTTGCTTTATTTCAATTTTTTTTAATTATTCATACCCGTGTAATACACGGGTTTTTATCCTAGTTTATTTATAAAGCAAACTAGTTATTGAGCCTACTTGTTGCAACGAGTTCTGGTAACTCATCGTGTATGCATTTGCTTAGATATCTTTCATAGGTTTATAAGCCTTACTAGAAAACGTTAAATCACCGGAAAGTTATGTTAGACTAGATGGTATTAACTTCTACATTCATAAACTGATTTTGTTCATTGCTTGCTTAGTTACACACATTGCTAATTGGCTAATTACTGTTGGGAATTCCCGAGTCGGCCCGTGGCTTGGTGCGTGGGGCGGATAGGATATTAACTTGGCGTGCAAGTTAATGATTAAATAATATTAATCAATTTATGGATGATTATCTAGTTTCCTATTTGATGCATGTTAGGAAGATGATTATTATGGAATTGATTAATTAGAATCCCAATTATAGTGTAACGTGTTAGGTTAGCTATAAATACCGTGTTTAGGGTATGAGACAATTTGTATCAATTTTTTGAGTCAGATTTATTGATCAATAAAGTTTGAGTGTTAGCCAAATATTGTTTCGTTGTTCTCGTTCATAACGCGTCTTTGATTACCATAATTGGTATCAGAGCGGTTAAGTTCTTGGAGTTGTTCGATCAAAGTCGTGATCAGAGAAAAGAAGACTCGACCGAGTTAAGGGTCGAAATTGTTTGGAATCAAACGAGAAAAGGAAAAAGTCAACAGGAAGGTTTGGAATCTTTTCTTTGAGGAGCTTTATCGTAACACTCCAAAGAATCCAAAAGAAGAAAGAAATAGAAGTTTGATTTTCTTTTCTTTTGGTTATTGAAAAAAAAAACACGAACAGTGGAGAAAAGGATTGTGATTCATTGTTGGTTTCTCTTTTTGTGGTGGAAGAAAGATAAGTAAAAGAATAGACACAATAGTTTAATTCTTTTGTTCTTGTTTTCGCTGTTAGAGTTTAACGAACAATGATGAGCGATCAACCGGTCAAAGAAATGAACACGAACCCGAACTCGTTTCAATGTCCGAAACTAACAACAACAAATTACACGGTCTGGGCTATGCATATACGCGTGCTGATGAATGTGTATGGTGTGTGGGACACGATCGATCCGGGTAATGGCGACGCAAAACGAAACAATATTGCAATAGCCTTGATTTTTCAGTCGATCCCTGAAGCACAGATTTTACAAGTTGGTAATCTACGCACGGCGAAAGAGATGTGGGAAGCGTTAAAGACCCAACATCTAGGTGCTGAACGGGTGAAGGAGGCGAAGCTCCAAACCCTAACGTCAGAGTTCAACGGGTTGAAGATGAAAGAAACAAGGACGATTGATGAGTATGCAGCAATGTTATTGAGTTATTCGTCAAAAGCCGCCACGCTTGGAGAGATATTCCCGGAAGAAAAAATGGTAAAAAAGTTCCTTACGAGTCTTTCAAGACGTTTTATTCATATTGTGCCATCACTTGAGCAAGTTTTAGATTTAAAGACGGTTGGGTTTGAAGATGTGGTGGGTCGATTAAAAGCCTATGAGGAGAGGATAAAAGAAGACAATCTTCAAACCGAGAGCAGTCAAGGTCATTTGATGTTCACTAAATCTAATTCGTTTAGCAGGGGTCGAGGTCGAGGATCCTATGCTTCAAGAGGACGGTGATGCGGTCGAGATGATAACAAGAAACATGTTGA
Source organism: Bidens hawaiensis (assembly GCF_021521415.1). Lineage (NCBI taxonomy): Eukaryota > Viridiplantae > Streptophyta > Magnoliopsida > Asterales > Asteraceae > Bidens > Bidens hawaiensis. The sequence goes on along the minus strand of NW_027498273.1, from coordinate 69,927 downwards.
TAAGAAAGGAAAGGGTATGGAACGAGATTTATCACACATTAAATGTTATAGGTGCGATGAATTCGGACACTTTGTCTCAAGGTGCCCCGACCGGTTTCGGAAAGATGAAGAAGCAAATCTGAACCGAACGGACGAGCGTGAACCAAAAGATCTTGATGCTTCGTTTTTCATGATGGAAGGTGTCCGGGAAACCGTATACCTTAACGAAGATCAAGTAATTCCGACAAAGTACGATACTAGTTCGGGTGAGGTCGACATATGGCACTTAGATAATGGTGCAACTAACCATATGACGGGAAACCGTGAATATTTTGCAGAATTAAACGAACAGATAGTCGGACGAGTAAGGTTCGGGGATGGTTCGTGTGTACCGATCAAAGGGAAGGGTTCGATTGTTTTTAAAGGTAAAAGTGGAGAACATAAATTGATGACCTACATTTATTATATTCCGGGTCTTCAGTGTAATGTGATTAGTTTGGGTCAAGCAACCGCGTCGGGTTGTGATATACGGATGAGGAGTAACTACTTAACGATGCACGATAGTAGTGGGAGGTTACTAATGAAGGTCACGAGGAACGCCAAAATGCTTTATAAAATCCGACTAAATATTGGGAACCCAACTTGTTTACAAGCAAAATTACCAGGTATGTTCTCCGGTATTTGCGGGGCGATAAATTTCAGGTCTCGAATAGTGACACCGAAACCATCCGAAACAAACGGCAGCAATAGCAACAACAAAACTGTCGCTAACAGCAGCAACAGCGACAGCCTTATCACAAACAGCAGCAGCGCTGTCGCAAACAGCAACAAAGCGACAAATTGTCGCTTCCAGCAAAGAATCTGTCGCTAACTGCAATAACAGCAATGAAAGTGTCGCTAACAGCACTATTCCCGTCGCTAACTGCAGTAAGGCAGCCATGAATGATGTTGTGCAGACCCCGGTTAAACGTTCTACTTGCCCTTTGATCTTGATAATATTGGTGATTACGATTTAAATTCCAATGAAGAACTCGAAGAACTACTAGTGTTATTGAATGATGAATTGACTAGTTTTGATGAAGCGAAATCGAAACCCGAGTGGATGAAAGCGACGCGGGCCGAGATCAATTCAATCGAGAAAAAGAAAACGTGGAGTTTAACGGGGTTACCAAAAGGAGTTAAACCAACCGGTTCAAAACGGGTATTCAAAGTAAAACGGAATCTGATAAACAAACACAAGGCGATGCTTGTGGAGAAAGGATACGTGCGACATCCCGAGATTGACTATGATGAAGTGTTCGCCCCATAAGCACGAATTGAGAAGCTAAAGATATTAGTTGCTCTCGCGCGGATTAACTTCAAGGAGATGCAAGCTTTTCTAAAGTCGGAAGATCTCCCCTATACGACTTAGAAATTCAGGGGGTGATTGTTGGGAATTCCCGAGTCGGCCCGTGGCTTGGTGCGTGGGGCGGCTAGGATATTAACTTGGCGTGCAAGTTAATGATTAAATAATATTAATCAATTTATGGATGATTATCTAGTTTCCTATTTGATGCATGTTAGGAAGATGATGTTATTATGGAATTGATTAATTAGAATCCCGATTATAGTGTAACGTGTTAGGTTAGCTATAAATACCGTGTTTAGGGTATGAGACAATTTGTATCAAGTTTTTGAGTCAGATTTCTTGATCAATAAAGTTTAGGTGTTAGCCAAATATTGTTTCGTTGTTCTCGTTCATAACGCGTCTTTGATTACCATAATTACATACATTGCTTCCTAACCAGGGGCGGATCTATGCCCAGCCAGGGTGTGCCCGGGCTACCCATCAACTTTGTCACAAAGTGCATAATTAGTGTATAATATATATTTTTTTCTTCTCCGCTTTATGTATCAAAAACTCTTGAGCAAATATTATGATACCCCTAAATTTTTTTTCTAGATCTGCCATTGTTCCTAATTACATACTTGATAATTAGATACATTGATTGAGCGGATGTTTTTTCAAATGTTTGTTTATAAATATCCGTCTACACGTCTTTATCCTTTGTCTTGTTAGCGAACTGTTTGCATGACCTGATGATTTCCTCGTTAACATTTCTCGAAACTGCATTGACAATTAAAAATAATATGAAGTACATATATATAAATTTTTGTGGGGACTGTTAAAAGATGTAAGTTTGTTTCCAATTCAATACACAAACATATTAATAATTGTAAAAATATTAGTTGATATTAATTTCTTTCTTTTATATGTTGTTTTATGAGGCTGGACTTGGCTGGGCTTTCTCTGGACTTAGGCTATTCTAGCAGCTGGGCCTAAAGATTGAGTTAGAGCTTAAAGCTGGATGGGCTGCTTAAGTCAGAAGATTCCAAGTGTAGCTTCAGTGGTTCAGTTGATATCCAGATCAGTTCTTCGCTATAAGTACAAGTGTGTGTTCTCATTATAAGAGTTAAGAGTGAGATCCCAATTTTGTTAGTTTGTTACGCTTCCGTATACCATCACTGTTCTAAGATTACATGTTGATTGAATCCGGCGGTTGTTAGTTAGTACTTAGTAGTGATTGAGAGTTACAGATCATAGTAGAGCTATCGGTACCGTTTGGGGAATGACAACTAACTCCAAACTAGATAGCTTAGTTGGTTAAGCCTGCCTTTAATCATAACTTTGTTGAAACCCCAGAGAACAATGCAATGACAAATCTTAGCCACATTGCCTCAGCTTTTTAATCCGGTTATCATACGTCTATTAGCACGTTCTAGTTATAATAATTTTGACTCTTAACATATAATGATTGTACATAATTTAGTCAATCAAGCGAGATTTCCTCCAAAAAAAAGGGTTTGACATATCATTATCCTGCACATGTAGAGATTCATAAAGTGACAAATGAAGTAAAACATATTAGCAATTTGTAGAGACAAGACAAGTGACCAAAATTATGTCACGCGCATGAGGCATGTGGATAAGAGACACCAAAATCGTAATAATAACAAAAAATGATATGACAGATTCTGTTATATGTTGAAGTTTGGAGACCTAATCTATAATATTCGGTCACCATTGAATTTAAAAATTACGATTAAGTGCCTACCTTGTTATAGAACACAAACCAAACCCGCCCTAAAGGTTGGCATCAAAATGACAACCACAAAAATGAAGCATCATTATCAGCCTCCACCAACCGAAGCATCATCATCAGCCTCCACCAAACCATCCCTCACAAAACTCAAAACCAATGAAAGGGGCATCCTTTTTGCTTTCTCATGTGGCACCTTTTAACCCAAAATGCTTGTCCACTTCTCTTAATACTTTCAATGTTGGTAAGGACCACTAGGCACTAACAAACCATTGTTCATGGCTGCCATTGCAAATTACTGTATACATCTCTAGCACCCAATTACTGAATTACATAGTCGATACAACAGTACTAGCAATGGGACGGACCCACGTTGTAAACATCCGCTAGTAAAAATTGTTATATGTTTTATAGCATCGCATTTTTTTAGGTGTTATCTATGTAGTAGGCACTCAAGTGACATCAATCCACCAAACAGTATCAAAATGCCAAACTAATGAAAAAATAAAAAGTAACTAGCCATTTTTCTGTATGCCATGTAACTCTCTAGTCATTTTAAATAGTTATGCATAAAGACGGAAACTATGCAACACCATGTCCACTTTAGGTCACTTTTTCTGATTTTGTTCTATTAACGCTACCAAAAATCACGTCATACCTGAGAAACCCTCCAACGCAACATCTTTCATTTGTGCATCATCAACAAAACACAGGGCATGGTGGCAAAGCTGAATAAATATGTGAGGCGGGCTCACAAGGTGACCGCTTGTGTGCGTATTTAATGCAGGAAGTTTATACATGTCTTAAAATAACAGTGATCCATTTCCTCACCCGATATCAAACAAAACTGTCAGAAACAGAGATTTAATCGAAGAACATAGAACGGGCGATAAAACGGTGATGGAAATCTTTATTAAAATATTATACCCAAACCAAAAAACCACCAAACCCTAGAAGAACTCACACAAAACTATTGAGTTCTTCAATGATACAAATCATAAACTGATAACAAACAAAACAAAACGAATTAAAACAAATCGGACAATACAAAACTCCATTAACGATCAAAGACGATGATTCTCAATTCTCCCTTAGAGCTTTTGATATCAGAAGATGAACCCATCCCGACGCAGACTATGCTCCAGAAGTCCAGATGACCAATCTGGACTTTAAGCCCAATAACTATTCAAGCCCATCAGCTATAAGTCCATTAGATTAGCTCCAAGCCCATTAACCAAACCTCATTAACAAAACAAGCATAAGATATTAGAACTAAAACATACAATTTTTAACAAAATATTTTGATTATACGAATTGAACTTAAAACATATTTCAACAAAAACAAAACAAAACAAATGTTATAATATCTTTTTCACCAAACAGGTCCGCCGATCTTGTTTATAAAAACAACAAAACAGAAGGCCACCTGTATCTCTCGTTGAAACCCACCACACCACACCACACCACACCACACCACATTCGGGTGATCAAGATCAAATTGCTCAAAATACCCATTCTCTTGTTGATCTTGGTTTTCACAAATGGGCCTGTCTGTACTCAGAATCTATTCCATTCTTTTTTAGCTAATTTTGCAATCCCACCTATAATAGAACAATAAGCACCACACTGCTTACTTTATTCACCCCATATTTCCTTCTTTAATCAATATTTTCCTTTCTTTTTTTATGGGATTGCCTTAGTCAATGAAAATGTAGGTTACAAGTGTCAATGTTCATATTGTCACTGTGATTATTATCGATCAATACTAATAGTTTAGATTGTTAAACTCCAGTTTTTTTAATGAATAATTAAACATATATATCATAATTAAATGTGGATTGCAATTAATTTATCATGTAACCTTGCCATGTTATTTTTAACCACTTTTAGTGAGCTCTGTCAATAATCATGTTAACGTTTTGTGTTAATGAACGACTTACACTTAACGTGTTAAATGAAATGTTATTCGTTTAGCGAGTCGTGTTAATGTTATGTACCTCTTTATTACATGCCCGTGCTATTGTTTAACACAACAAGTCATGTTGCCGGCTCTACAGCCAATAAAAAGCATTACAATCAAAATCCCAAAGTTATAAAGACAAGTGGGCGTTGATGTTCATACTGTTTTTCCCAGAATCTATAGTTTAGTGAAAGTGTTTTCACTTTTTGTCAAGTGACAAAAAGATTTGTTCTGGCCCAAATCATGATAATCTGTGGTGTTGCAAATGCAGAAATGATGAAGTTGATCTAGAGAGCATAATGCTTATGGAAGCCACTTGGCTCCCGTTTAAGGTATTATACGTTAATAGCAATCAAGTTCGTTAATCATACATATCTTATCATCTTTATTCACTTATTCTCAAATATTGGTGGTCATTAGGAGGACAGCAAACTCCACCAAGATTACGTTGATGCTGCTCAATCAGCAAGATATGCAGCAGAACTTCATGGTTCAGCTACCGTAGCCCCACTGACCGAATCAACCTCATCCTCGTCGCCTTCTGGTGGTCTAGCATGTGCCATAACAAGCCTTGCTCAACACCAAGCAGGGGTAGAATCGTCAACCAACAACAGCTGTATGTCAACGTACAACACGCGACATGATGATTCGATCTCAGTAGATGAAATGGGCATGAGTTTTGAAGAGCAGATGATGGTAGCTCTGGCTGTTTCACTGTCTGAGGCTTTGCAATGCATGTGAATCAGAATAGATGATTTGAGTGAATGCAAAGAGGTTGTTTGTTATTAGCAATAATTGCAGGATCCTGCCCTTGGTGGGCTTGATCAACTTATCATATTTTCATATATCATTAACAGTGCTTTTGTATATAATTTGATTACTAATTCAAATTGTGTGTTAAAATTACCAATTTATCTAAGAAATCGGAAAAACCACAAGAGTTACTTAACTTTTATCTATATTTGTAGGAGCACGCCCAATGGGTGCTTTTGAGCCATTGCATACAGCGATGGGTCGGATGGACTCCATGAGAGAGGGGGGAGAAGAAGACTGTGCGTTTTTAGGCTCCTAGCTACAATGTTTTTTATATATAAGCGTTACGATGAATTAGCACACTTATAACAATTATAAAAAAAGGGGGTCAATTTCATGTAACATATGTTTTGATATAACCAACTGCTTACATAACAATGCATTCTATTCAAATTTGCACGTTTATTCAAATGAGAGTATAAAAATCCAAACGTTAGTTGCATTAAAAAGTGTGTGCGCATATGTGCCATTTTTAGATTAATCAAACGGCTTTGTTTACTTACTTTTGGTTTGTTTGTCCGTATCGGGAGAAAAAAGCAGTTTTAAATTCGATTACAAATTTACGATCATAGTAATGACAATATTGGCAACTTTTTTGGAATTACTTAACTCATTATGTAAAATAACCCAAAATTCTTTCTCTCAGCCCATAACTTAATTATATTACTATAAACCTTAGCCCATAGTTTATGTTCTTAAAATGAAGCCCTAAAAAATAATTCACTATCATAGGCTCATAGCCCATATTCTTTGTATTTATTTTACAACCAGGAACTTCCAAAGACCGGACACACCATATTAAGGGCCGGCCTCGAGAATTTAAATACCTAGGCCGAGCTGGAAAAAAAACACCCCGTAAGCCCTAGCGACGAACGAAGTATATTGGTAAAAAGTGGTTTTCGGCCCAATATATAGCAGTGGCGAAACCAGAAACTTATGACTGGAGAGTTATAGTATGTATATACTTTATGTCTGTTAGCTTATAATAATATAGATATTTTTTGTTCTATGTAAAAAAAAATCAAAAGCTTGATAAAATTAAGAGTCCTAAAGAACTTAGTAAATTAACTACCGAAAAAAGAAAGAAGATAAATAAAAGAGTTGCAGGTTTCCTTTGAACTATTAATTACAATTATATTTAGCATATAGTACTATACAAGGCATTTCAAAAAGTACTCTTCATCTTCTTTATGCTTACATCTTCATACTTCTGGTTTCATCATTGCAACTACTCAATTAACTAAAAAATTTTGGTCCTCAAAGATCACGTGCCTCGGTCAGTTGTCCGACTTGCCCTACCCTAGGGCCGGCCCTGACCATATTGGATCGTGAAGTAATTGACTCTCATATTTTTAATCCATGTCCAACAAACACATTGACTAATCATTCGCTAGTTTAATAGGGTGTATATGAGTCGAGCCATTCACTAGTTTCTCTGAATCGGCTTGTTAAAAGTTCAAGGCCTAGCTCGATCTTAAAAACAAGTTCGCTTAACGAACGAGCCAATCCTAAGCTTTGTTTATCGAGTTCGCGTTATATATTGTCCCGATGTCCTATGCAGGGAGAAAATATATACTAATTCTAGGTTTAGTAACAACCTTTACTCTATCTACAATATTAACGATCTTTCCATGTCAAATGGTGTGTTTACAACATCTAACAAAATTTTGATGAAATCCTATTTTTATTTGTTCAAAGGAAATTGTTGTTACAATTACCTTTCAGAGGCTAAATGTATTCTAGACAGACTAGACTTTAGAGGGCGTGTCATAGGATACACTTTACACAAATGCTTTAATTTTGACATGGGCATTGTGGATAAAACAGTCATATGAGTCTTCAATTAATAATATGAACAGAACGTGATAATTTATGGGTGTAATTTATTTGTCAAAGTGACCATAAAGTAGATGTGGAGGATTCAGTACAAGGGTTCCCATATCAAATGTGGATACCAACCATTTGTCTTTTTTAACTTTTTAATTATTTTCAGTCACATGACATTATAAGACTAACGATTTCAGACTACACGGATGGACCCGTTGATGTGACGTTTGTGAAGATGTGCTACTACGAGTCACAGCGTCGGGAGAAAGAAGGCCGCGAGCGTGGGGATCTTCACGCAGCAACGAAGGCAATAAAAGGAAGAAGTGATCGACAATGAGGAAGAGTAAATTGTCATCTCAACACTTATATAATACAATTCATCTTACTGTCAAACAAGACCAAGCTCATAGCTTACTATCTCATGTCCAAACAAGTTGATAGGAGCCCTTTCTTTTATGTCCCATGCTGTCGGTGTGGTGATATGAGGTTTTATTAACATGATTTATCATTACTTTAGCTACTTTGGTGATCTTGTTTGTTACTCGGTATTCTCATTTATTTCATTTCTTGATGTTAGCAATATACCATGAAGTTACAAAGGTTGTACCCGTGAACCAACCCCTATATCAAATAGGCACAAGAAAAGAGCAACAGTTCGAAACAGTCTGAAAAACGAAACGGTCCCTACATAACCAATCATTCATAATATAAAGAGAAAATTACTGTTTGCGTCCCTGTGATTTTAAGGCGGAGGCACAATGGGTCCCCGAAAATTTTTTTGAACTGGTTGAGTCCCTATGGTTTCAGAAACGAACCATTTGAGTCCCTGCCGTTACTTAACTAACTTTCATTTTACTGAAACCATAGGGACTCAAATTGTTTGTTTTTGAAACCATAGGGACTCAAATTGTTCGTTTCTGAAACCATAGGAGCTCAAATTGTTCTTTTCTGAAACCACGGGGACTCAATTTGTTCAAAAAAATTTTTAGAGACTTATTGTGTCTCCGCCCTAAAACCACAGAGACGCAAACAGTAATCTTCTCTAATATAAAATAAATCTTTTCGTCTTTGGTCAATTTGCCAAGGGTTATAGTCGTCTTAATCCTCCTATTCAACTAAATTTGCCAACAAATCATTTTACATTCATGTTATCGCTCGAATTAATTTTAATTTAAGTACATTTGAAACATTCAAACTTGTTTCCGAATATTCTGTTTTTTTTGGTGATGTTGGAGTCACGTGTTGAAATGGACATGCAGAATGGACAAAATGTGGTACGAAACTAAATTTAAAGAACATGGTAAACCCAGACACCCAGTGATTTAGGTTAGCACAGACGTATAGGTATCCGATACTGTACGGACAAATAGACCTTTTCTTTCACAAAAACTTTATTGGGAACGGTTTTTGTCCAACACTTTTAATATATTTATTGGATGTATTATCTTCTGGGAATGAATACAAAAATCACACATGTGACTCCTCACTGGCTAGCTTCCTGATCTCATAATTATTTACATACGTACGTACATAAGCATGCGTGACTAGTACGAGGGACGAAGCTCTTTATTTCAATTACATGCATGAATATGAAATAAATGTGTCAAGTTAGAAGGTGTTAATTTGTGTTTTCTTGTAACATGTGAATGCATGAGGGACGAAGTCTTTATTTCTATTAAATCACGTTTTTGTAAAGTGTGAATTTGGCCATGTTTGTAATTGAAACTTGAAAGCAACGTGTCATCTTTTCTTTCAAATTATGAAATATTGATGTCCATAGTAGAATGATAATAAGAGGAAATATAACTATGTTACCTAAGAAAAGAAAAAGGAAGTAGAAAAATGTTTTGGGGATGGTTCAGGTTAACGGTTATGTCAATGGTGGATCTAGACATAGTAGAAAAATGTTTCGGGGATGGTTCAGGTTAACGGTTATGTCAATGGTGGATCTAGACATAGTAGAAGTTCAAAATTATTTTTACCGTATTTCATACAATGTAAACGAAACAAAAATAGAAACATGATAATAAATATATTTAAATTTAAACACATGAGATGTAAATTTCTCATTTTCAGTTTTTGAAAACTTGAAATCAAGCCATGACAACCTCTTCTTTTACTTTGTGAAATGTTTATCTTTCGACTGCACAAATTAAAATATTGCTCAAAATACTCATCACCCATTCGCTTGCGTAAACCCTTATTAATAAGCTTCATTTTAGAAAAACATAAATCAACGGTTGCGGTTGCAATTGGTAAAACCAACGCTAGCTTCAATATTCGATAAATCAAAGGAAAAGTGGTGTGCTTTCCGGTTTCCACCATTACACGAGCAAGATCACACATTCCACCATATTTTGCAAATTTATCTTCCTTTAAAGTGTGATGTCACACCCCGACCTAGGGCCTAGGCGTATGACTAATAGTTGGTACCTGTTTTGTAAATATATCAGAGTTACGTTCTTTTTAGCGGAAGTCCTTTGAAAATTATATTAAAATCTCGGGAATTGAATACCCGTTTTGATATTTCAAATACCTGTCGTTTTAAAATATGATTCTTTACAATATTTAAAATATATGAGCCATCAGATCACCTCTAATGACTATGTCCCCTAATCTTCTAATCTGTCTTGCTTGTCTGTTCTAACCTTTACTGTTTCCCTGAAATGTGGGGAAAATACGTCAGCTATATGCTGGTGAATAACGCTTGCTCAATAAAAGGTTTTCATAATTCATCATAACATATTCACAATCATTAATACAAAATCACCTTCGTTATGACACAACACCAATAGTATTCAACGACTCGGTGGGCCTCATCCCATCTCAACGGAACTAAAAATACCAATAGACCACATATTCGGACTTCACTCGCCCTAGAGACAGTCACTTGCGTCATGGTCAGTATGTTTGTAGTGTGCCCACTACAAAACATTTATGTATGGATGACACATGTGTATTTTAGCCTGGGTGTTTAGTACTACCTTGTATCAAAACGTTTTAGAGGATTTGAACCAACCCTCATGCAAATACTTTCATAACTCTTTTACATATGGATAACAATCCATAGTTTTAAAAGAGTAAACATTTCATAAACATAGAGGATTCGTACAACCCTCATATAAAATCTTTTATAACTCTTAACATATGGATAACCCTCCATACTTCAAAAGAGTAAATATCTTTAAAACAATACATAGACGTATTCACGTCATAAGAAAACTTTAAACATAATAAGCGTATACACGTTATAAGAAGTTTAGACGTATTCACGTCATAAAATATATTCATAGTATAAAAGGTTGGGCATATTCATGCCTATAAAACATACTAATACAATAAAAAGGTTGAGCGTACTCATCTTTGTTCTTGATCAGTGTATCCTACTGATTTATGCATTCTTTCTATCTCGGACCTATAGTACGAGAGAAACCTTTGTATAAATATCTAGATTAGCGATCTAGCTTCAGACCTATAGTCTGTTTCGTATAGCTTAACCTTAACAAATCATTTCTTTCTGTAAAACATTTGGATCTTTGCTCTCTTTGTTTGTTTATCAATCATATACTTTGTTTCTTTTTCAAGAACCATCTATATTGGGTTTCTTCTTCAAGAAGAAACTTTAATTTAACTATAACCCTTGGATACATTTCTTAATCATAAAGAAATATTATTTCATTTCTTACGTTTTCTTAATCACAAAGAAACAATACTTTGACTATAGCCTTTACTTATGAAAAGGTATGTTATGCTTATCAGTAATCAAGGTTCTGGCTATACTCCCGACTATAGTCTAAGCCATTATAATAATAATAATAAAATAATTTAAGCAGAACCCCTACCTTATGCGGGTATTTTAATTGCCTAAGCTTTGCACGGGCAACACTTCTACTTCCTTATCACTTATTGAAACTTAAATCGTCAGGACCTCGCTTCCAGCTCGCTTAACACATCTATGGATCTTTCAAACTCCAGTTCTTGCACGAATTACGAGAAATCGGGACCATGGAACCTCACAATGGTCGGGCACGCCTCCCAAGATTGTGTGTGTGTGTGAAGAAAGGTGTTTTTGGGATGAGAATGCTTCAAACCCGTAGCTCCCTTTTATAGGCAAAGTTTTGCCACCATCGCGTAGCGCGATGGGCCTTTCCATAGGCCATCGTGTAGCGCGCCACCGCAATACGAAAGATTGTGCCACGTGTTGACACGTGCTTGGACACGTGTATCCGGTTACTTAACCGGGTCATCGCGTAGCACGATACCCCTTTCCTTCTGGATCATTGCGTAGCATGACGCCCCTTTTTCTAAATTCCTGAAAAACACCATCGCGTAGCGCGATGATCAAGTTTGTCTACCCATCGTGTAGCGCGATGGGTATGGAAACAAGAATTTTTTATTTTTAGTCCTTTATCTTTATAAATTTGTCAAATCTGGACCGAAACTTTGTGGGTGTTACATGTGATAAAATGTCGCAAGATCACCCAAAATGCACCATCTTTCTTCACTACTAAAAATCATTCGGATATATCTCCCGAAAATGACACTATCATAGATATGTCAAACTTGGAAAACGAATCTCATAAATTTAAACCATATATATTTTCTAACAAATTAGTTAAGACCTCAGTAAATCTATTTTCATGTTCTTGAATTTTTATATCTAAAACTGTATTAGAAACTCCATCCTCAAAATGATAATTATGTTGAGCATGATTCGGTTTGATGTTTCTCGTTTAAACAAAAGAAAAAAAGGTTAATGGTTTTTATTTTCTTTGGCTAACAAACTAGTTGAGACATTAGTAAATCTATTTCTATGAACTTTAATTTTCATATCTAAAACCGTATTAGAAACTCCATCTTCAAAATAATAATTCTGTTGAGCATGATTCGGTTTGATGTTTCTTGTTCAAACAAAAGAAAAAAAGGTTAATGGTTTTTATTTTCTTTGGCTATAAACTTTGTTTGAGCTTTATTTGATTTGAACTTTTAAAAACTAATGATTCTGTTGATTCTGTTTTTGTTTGATGTTTCTCGTTCAAACAAAAGAAAAAAGGGTTAATGGTTTTTATTTTCTTTGGCTATAAACTTTATTTGGGCTTTATTTGGTTTGAACTTTTAAAAATTGATGATTTTGTTTTTGTTTGAGTCTGTTTCTGTTTGATGTTTTTCGTTCAAACAAAATAAACAAAAGGTTAACGGTTTTTATTTGCTTTGGGCTATAAACTTTGTTTGGGTTTTAATTGATTTAAACTTTTAAATTGGTTGGACTTTAAACAAATAGAGGTAACGTTTTTTTCAGGGGTAGCGAAATACGAAAACTAACATAAAAAGAAAAAAATTACACCACCGACGAAAAGTTAAGGGGTAGATTGCATCCGCCCCTGGGTTATGTATATTTTGGTTAATCGGGGAGTATTTTCAAACATCAAACTGGTCTATTATCAACAAATACTTGAATATGGTCTCACTACATGTCCAAAATATTTCCGGGTTTGTCCTTTGGATTTTGATTCATTTGCCGTATCAACTGGGGCAGAAGGAGTGGCGCGTTTTCTGATCATTACAATGCCCTATTAAGTATCGGTATGTATACCACGTCTGTTACCAAAAGCTTAACAACTTGATGCGCCTTTAAAATGTTTCACATAAGCCCGTCTAGGCTCTAGCTTGCATCTTGGCAATGTAGCCCACCTAGATATATTAACTTAACAGTCCAGCCCTAGTAGTTTCTGTTTTGATCAACTTCATGACAAAATAATAAAATCAAGTTAATTTGAATTTTTATTAACAAATGACAGTGATTTATATTAATAAATGCAACATAACATGTTTTCAGTTCAAATGACAAAAACCTTTTTTTCATACGTAGCTTTTCATATAAAATTATTCATGATAACTTGCACACTCATTCCTCTCGTAAAAACAAATTTAGTTTTTTCAAAAGTTTTTTATTATTTTGTAGAAGAAAGTACTAGTTAGACTCATAACCATAATTTTATTTTGATACAAACTAACATAGAGGACAAAGAGTGCAATTCACTCAAAAAAAAAACTTTATTATCATTATGGTTTTACATTTTTTCTTTATCCAAGAAATGAATATCTTCGTTGAAACCAACTAAACGATTTACAATGAAGTGGCAGGTAAGCGGGCAACAAGCTGTGCCGCAACCCCCTTTTGGATAGCAAACTCAATCCTACTAAAAACAAAGTTTTGATTCTTATGAGCCGATAAATTGCTATGCATGACTTTTTGAACTCTGTTTAGAAGGTCCACGGCATCTGCAGCTAAGTAACCAAAAGTGTCAAAGGCAAAGGGGATAAACACGTGTTGATTCTCCAAACAAGCTTTCTTGTGTTTAACAAACTTACCCGAGGCCGCCTTCAATGCTGCCTGACAGGCAACAAACCCGTTGTCCCTTAGCCCAACAAGAGGGGAGACTTCTGTGAGACCCACACAAGCGTGTTTCCCCCCTACCCACCCAAAAACAAGAATATCGGCCGGTCGTAACGTAGATCTTCCTTCAAGAGGATTCGTAAGAAAGTTTACGGGAGCCTCCTTTTTAGCTGAAATTCCGGCCCGTTTAAGAACATCGCATAGAACATCCCTCACCAAATCATGTCTGTATTTAAACCCAGGTAACTCTTTGCAATGAATTGCGTGCTCGCCAAAAGAATCCAAACAGACCTTGTGGCAAACTAGGCATGGCTCATCTACCGGGAACAAAGGAATCATTAACCGATACTTAAGGATGGTCCGGTACTCCAAAGCCGACATGTGTTGGCCCCGTCCTTCAATAGGGATAACACTTAAGAAATCTTGAGCCCGTGGAGATCGAAGGCACTCAAACACCGCTTTTTGACGAGGAGATAAATCAAACTTCACTTCCAAACTCTGGATGATTCCACTATAAAGGGCAGTCGCCAAAGCATGTTGGGCTTTAGGTGGGGCGGTGTCTTTATTAGAGAAACCGCTAATATTAAAATCAGGAGGTGAAATATGCAACCGATCTATCGCACTCCCATAATCGGAGTCAAACCCATCAATACCACAATCTCGAAGAACGTGGTCTTGCAATTTCCAAGATTGTGCCCTCGAGGCCACAAACGCATATGTAGATACGTCTGAAGCTGAACATAAACGCAAACCTCCAAAACGAGTCGGAAGTGATGCCAACCGCCATTGAAAATCTCCAAAGAAGGCACCACCACAAACCACGATGTCCTCAACCGCCCCCCGAAGGCCATTGTCAAAAACAGAAACAGCTTCCCCTACATACTCGGCTGGCACGTTCTGAGGCCGAATAACAACTTACCTACTCCCATACATGATCGAAGCAAAAGGAGCTCGCATTGAGGGTCCCGCAAATGTGGGAGATGGCTCATCAGTTCTACAGCCCGCGAAGCCCTTTTCACAGCAAGTCCGCTGATGAATTCTGCATCCCTGCTAATGGCTCCCCCAAGGAGTTTCACACCTAACATCGGCCTTCCAATCTCACGAGGAAACATCCCTTCCTGCACCTTAACCCATTTCATGACGGCCAAAATACTTCTGTTTTCTTAATGTTAAGTTCAAGGCCCTGTTGGGGGCCCTCTACCCTAATAATATCCAAAGTTTTAGCAACCTCTTTAGTGTCTCAAATAATTGTACCATCATCTAAGTACCAAGCATGGAAGAGGAGCTTACAGGAATCCTGGACAAGATGAACAAGTGGGTGCAGAACTAAGGCGAAAAGAAGAGGTCCCAAGGGGTCCCCCTGTTGAACCCCAGTGGTGGACCAAATGTGGTCATCCCCCACATATAGCCTGGACGGCTGCCCATATAAAAAGTTTACCCATAAGGAAATAGACGGACATCGAGCACGAACCTCATTCAGAAGGGCAGTCCTATCCACCAAGTTGAAAGCATTACAAAAATCAACGGTAAGCATAGCCAACGACCCATCAGAATGAAACTTATTTAAAAACCTGTTCGCACTATGAAGCACAGCCTCCGCACCACTAGAAACTCCCACCCCAAACTGAAAGTCACAAAGGTATTTGGCAATTTCCTTTCCAACACCCCTCATAGCCACCTTAGAGATCAATCTCCTCCAAATGGCACCTACGGCAATGGGTCTAATCCCATTGTCCGGTTTGAGCAACGGTGTGAGAGGAGCCGACGCAATGAACTCCGCCAAAACCCCCGGGCACCTCCCCCCCAAACATAAATTAACCACTGTGGTAATAGATTTTAGCAACCCAACAGCGATCGTCGACCCCTCCCCACAAAAGGCATCCAAAATGTGTTGGGCCCTCAGTTCATCTCGCCCGCAAGACGTCCCTTTAGGGAAGGATTTAATGCATCCAAGCACACTATCCTCGTCAACAGCAAGATGAGGCTCAGAAAGCAATGAAACAGGCATAATCGGCGGGGGCAAGTTGGGATGCTTAGCCGTTAACGCTTTCAAAGTATCATTGCCGAAAGGTGCAACCCCTGAAGAACACAATACTATAATCGCGGAGGTGAAATGCCCGTCCGCCACTTTTCGTAAACATTGTTTCACATTGGTGCAAACAGCAGAGTCATCGTGCTTAGCGAGAGGCCCATCATGACTCGAGTACACCCTCAAAGGTTGGGCAAAAAGGGATAAAATAAGTGCATCAAAACCATCCTTACCACCCCAAGCCGTTAGTGCCTGCTGAATACTATACACATTGCAAAGACTTCCTCATACTGGACCTGTGCTCTTGACGAGTAGAAGGTCTGAAAACTAGCAATGTGCATCGCGGTAACAACAAAAGTCTCACCCATGCCTCAACAGACTCTAGCATAGCAACCACCTTTGCCAGAGCCGCAGTTAAGGCCTGAGCAAAAGCCATACGACAACTATGAGGGATGCTCTTAACAGTCGTGATAGGAAGAGAGAAGACGCGGTCAAGGAGAACCCCATCCACCACTATCCCTTCCAAAGGAGCAACATCCCTCATAACATGCGGTTTATCAATCCCCACAATAAACTCATCCGCATCTCCCACGCCTTCCTTGAACTTAGCGACCCCATCAACATGATGACACGCCCGTCTAAGAGCATTTACACGCATACACAACCTACATAACCACTGGTCCGAAGCCTTTAAAGCCTCCCCAACCGAAATAAATAAATCATAATATGTTGAGACGGCGTCCCGAAGGGCACCTTTCCGCTCATCCGAGGACAAATGAAGTCGTTTGATATGCGCAATCAACCGAGAGAACCCCTTGGACCCTGCCCGTCCATCCGGGCAACAATGAAACCCCCGAAAATGACACGGCCAAACTCCCCCCGAAGGTCGAACAACCACATCCATTGTGAACCTACACTATTATCTAGGGTCTTAGACATAGCACCCTCATCAACCAATCCACCATGAGAAATGATGCCGAACCGACAACCAAGTACCAAATGGACCCCTTAGAGCCAGGTTGGAAAACTAGTTGGTTTCCAAACCCCCAATTACAGCTTCAATCACAATGTCTTTAAGCACAAATCCCATAAAACGGTAAAAAAAAACCCAAAGGCATTCTGTCGAACACTTGGTGGGCATAACTGAAAGCTCACCAAAATGTGCACTCGGCTTGCGCAACAACTGAAGTAGTGCCCGGGTTGTATAATGACGAGTCACCAGGAGCGGTGGAGGGGCAGGGGGCAGTGGCGGGTGGTGGTGGAGGTGGGAAAGCGGTGGAGGGGCGGGCTGTTTAAGGAATCTTTTTTCTTTTACAAAGAAAAGAAAAAATAATTGCTCGGAAAGATTTTCTGAAAATGCTTGATTAAATTCGAATAGTACAAAATTGTTCGGAAAGTTTTTCTGAAAATGCTTGATCACTAAATGCAATGTGCCATATTTTCTTTTTAAATTATGAAATATTGTTTTCGGAGCATATATAGGATGACAATGGGACACAATATTACTCTTTTTTTTTTGAAGCTTGAACGGCATAAATGTTACTAAATAAGGGAACCTTCTTAAAGTGATACTAAACCGTAAAAACACGGAAATTACATATTATTGGGAGATTTTTAAGTCACACATCTCAATGAACATTTGCGTTCTTGTTTCAATGAGAACTAGGTTAATAACCCGTGTATTAAACGAGCAGAAAAATGATATAATGTCAATAAAAAAATATTTACATATTTGATACAAGTTATAAGTGAAATCAAGCATATAAAACAATTATAATTATTTAAAAAAATCCATAATGCCAAATAATTTAGTAAGGTATAACAATTTCTCATAAATTAAATTATATATTACACTAATTATAATAATGATGAAGGATTTAAACATAAAGTGTTCATAAAGGAAATAATTCAATGGAAAAAGTTTCCATCAAGTTTGAAAATACCGGTTGTTTCAACAAACTATTTTGAACCATATATGAACTAGAACCGCTCGTCCAAATTAACATAAAACTAAAAATGCATTAATAATGAATTTGACTTTTAAGTTAGATAATAGTATCATTTAAAATAACCCGTTTCAAGTCAAACTCATTCTGATCATAACTCTTTTTTACCCGCCCGTTTTGACCTGAATTAATTTGATACTCTTTTAAAACAACTTGTTTTGATCCGAACTTATTTTACTCTAAAAACACATTGATCTAAACTTGTTTTGAACCAAACACAAACCTGATCCGCCTGTTTAGATTAATATAAAACTAAGAATACATGGATCATGAATTTTATTTTTAAGTTAGAAAATTCTATGATTTAAATCAACACGATTCGACCCGAGTTTATTCGAATCAAAACCCTTTTTGACACACATGTTTTGACCTAACCAATTCGATATTCTTTTAAAACAACCTGTTTCGAACCGAACACTTTCTATTCATAACCTGTTTCGATCCGAATTAATTTTACTAAAAAACTATTGACCTGAACTAAATATGAGCCTGATCCGCCTTTTTAAATTAACATAAAAACTAATATGATATGAACAATAAATTTATCTTTGTTTCTATATATTAACTTTTATGTAGCATTGTAGCTTTTGCATTTGTTTTTAAGAGTCATGTAAAACAAGAGGTTGAATCTTACACACATACATAAAATAACCATGACTATCTTTTTGTTAAAATTAGTCAAGCTTGCTCACTCACATATAGAGAAACGACCTTAGTCACAACACCAATGGTTATGTCGTTTATCGACTATGAGCGGATTTGTTTTGTCTATTATGGGTTAATCACAATTGCTTAAAAAACAAACAAACTTTGAGATAACCATAAAAATAGTATAAGGTGACGTAGGTTGTCGCGGTCTACTCAAAAACAATTAATTAAAGACTTAAATACCTATAACTAGTACGGATAAGTAAGGTCGTCTCCTCAGGGACTCAAGGAAAGTGCTAATTTAATATGAATAAATTAATTAATTAACTAAGGCGGATAGACGATGTTAAGCAGTTTGTAGAAAAGGATTAATTAAAATTAATTATTACTTGAAAAGAGTTGTAAAAGCATTCATTCTAGGTTCGGGTTATGTGTTTCATATGTTAATCACATATTCTTTAGTCTTTGGTATTATAATAATTGCTAGTCCTATGGTTTGATTTATGATGACAAACGATACCCTAACCGAATTGTTGACACAAATGCACCCGGACACCACAATTACCAATTCTATGTCTAAGATGATTAACTCATGATAAGGTTTGATGATTCTAGTCCAATGACACAAGAGCTTAACCCTAAGTGTTGATGAACAACCAAACTAACGTTACACAAATCAATAATCGCAAACTCAAGCTTTAATCAATCAAATACTAATTAAGCAAGACAAATCATATAAAATCAATCAAGCTAAATTCATGAAGCACAAGAATTTGATCATAACAGTATATTACACAAAACCTTAGCCTAGAACGAACACACCCGACTAGCCAGACATCGACATAATCGTTAAAACACTTATCTTGATAAACATACGATCATAGGACAAACTGAAAGCTTCGGGATAGATGAAAGTCGCCCTAGAACACCTCTTCTGCCTCTGGAAGTCGTAATATCCAAAATATGGTCGAAAAATCGTTTATATAGTGAAAACCCTAACTTTTTCCGACATTGAGCATCTTCGCATATCGCGAAGTTGGATGTCCTGCATCTTTGCGATACGCGAAGATGCAACTGACTTCAAATTCAGATTCCTCTCGTTGAAATACATAAAATTCATATATTATAGATTCCGTAACTCATTTCCTAGGCCGAGATATGCCCGTTTTACTAAAAGACACTTTCCTGGTAACCCATCTTGTTCAGTTTTCGCTTCGGCTTCATGTTTCTCATCCAATCCTTTCCCGAATCCTTCTTAACCCTCAATACATGTTTCTCCATACTTCCATCATCTCGAGGCTTGCTTAATCTTCATCTGGATGGCTCTGAATTAGCTCGTTTAAGCGCCTTAACTTACAATGTCCTGAAAACACATAACGCTTGAAGTACCAATGTTCATTCGATTATTTAACTAAAATTAACTAATTAATATATAAAATAAACTAACTTTTACCCAACCATCACATCCCCACACTTAAACTTTTTCGTCCTAAAAAAGATTTTGCAATGGAATCAGAATCAGAGATCATTCTTAAAATACTTCGTAGATTATCTTAATTAAGCACCAAGAACACAAAAAAAACCACGATTGCGACCCTCGCCTTAATTCTTACTGGGAAAAATAAGGTGCGAAAGTTGTATTAATTCATATTATTAAAATGGAACAAACACCTCAAAGCCCAGAAGCCACCTTACCATGCTTCATTATATTTTTACCGAACCAGGCCACCCCAACTTGACTTAAACCTTAAGATTAGACGATCAAAATTTTGCACATTTGTACAATTTTTCAAGCCCATATGTAATAGCTAAGACAATCTTGGATATATTTATCGAACCAAAACCCAACTTAAGTATTAAAGTCTACCAAAATGGCCATTAGATATGATTAAGGTACAATTAGGTAACCAACTAGTAAATAGCCCCCACTACATGACATACCCTCGTTATCAAGCAATACCCCGAAGTCCATCACCATACGTGAGTAGGCACGAATTCATCTGTAGGGCTTACATATGACGTGTCCCGTGTGGTCCATTTCTTAATGGTAATGAGACGCGAGCACGGGGACCCCATATGACTAACAGCGTGGATGATCAAGTCAGTAGTGAATTTGTAATTTTAAAGCACTTTTTGTGATCATGTTTATTGACTTATAAATTGGCAGATAAACTACGGGTTTGCTCTTTTTAAGCTTTTTTTAATATGAATAAATCCACTTAAGATTTACGCATACCAGATGATAAACCGCATACCGACCCATGGTCTCCGTTCCCCGGGGCATCCCATCAATACAGGATTTAAGGCCATAAAACCATACGCCTATGATGTGTTAGCCACTTAACTAGCAGTTTTTTCATTTATGTTTATATCACAAGCCATTTAGCATACTCTAATGTTAAGCCTATTCAACCATTGTACTATAGACTATTCATATTAAAATATATTTTTGGTGATCAAATCTAATAATAAGGTTTGAGTATGGCCTAATCTTTCATTACAGTCCTTACACAGGCTTAGCTAAACAAACAAAACCCTGAAGGCGTTTCCCACTAAAAATCAAGTATTTAAGGTTCAATTAAGTCAACAACCAAATTGTCTTTTTATTCTCAAGGCTGAGCCTACCGGCACATCCCAAATTAAGTGTGTTCCCGTTCAATTTATCTCATATTATATAATAATTTTGAAAAATAATCCCCAATTTTTCTATCATTTTCCATTATTTTGCAAAAACAAAATCTTAATTCAATGAACATTAAAACTTTTAAGTTTTAATTTCTCCACCATCCCCACACTTGAGGCAAACATTGTCCTCAATGTTTAAAAATTAGTAATTAAAAAGAACATTAATCGGGACGGGGTTAAAATTTACTTTGACAATTTTAAAAAACCGGGCTTAATGTGATGGTTATTACTAAATATACACAAATACAATTATACTTTTAACACAAATACTAATAAAACAAATAAGGTTATGATAACGAAATCATCTGATAGAAAATAAAATTCTCATGTGCAACTCTCATGCCCTCGGTGATCTCTCGGTGAACTTACCTCTTCAACTCTCAAAATAAAATCTGCAAACTCTCAAACATGCAGAAGCACACTTCTCACCAATGTTAAAAATATAGGTCTTTTAAACCTTTTGCAAAACCATTAATTTTAAATTACCAACCGAGCTTAATAAATTCATAACCAAATATGTTAAACGAGTAAAAATGTTAAAAGACCTAACTCACTTTCGTAGGAATCACGATTGCACTTAGCGTATGCAACAAGCCCTTTAAAACCCCCCGGTAGCCCGGGTGTACGAGTATGGTCTCGTGAGGGTTTATAGTGAACTACACCCACAAAGTTCAACTACAACAAAAATATACACGTACCTGAATACAAGGCTGAGTTGCCTCCCGGTTACCGTTAAGTTTTTGTTAAGGTCTTCAGCCGGACCGTTACCTGATTTGGTGGTTATGCTGGTCTAATGGAGTGGTTCCTTCCTCCACCTCGTTCTTCTTACTCCTCCAACATAGTGGTGCACTGTCCAGAACGTTCCACCTTGGCTCGAAGCACGCCAACCGTCTTTGTTCATTCTCAAACCCTAGTGGCTTCTTTACCTTCTCCTTCTTCGGCGGTTTCTTCTTACTTGCTTTGCCCGTCTCGTTATGAATAACTTTTTCTCTTACAAGCTTGATATCATCTCCTGATGTTACCACCTCTTCAACATGAACCTCTACCGCATTTAGCTCCTCTTTTTCTCTCTCCCGCTTCGACCTATCAAACACAAAACTTTCTTCTTTGGTGTCATCCTCACTTACATGAGGAAGACACGTGTTAGTAGCACCTGACCTAGAAGATTTATTTTCACAAAAATAATCAAATAAATTTGAAAAAATATGCAAAATTAACTTAAGATTACCAAAGGTCATGCACACTGTTCCGTTTCGGCAATTGATTTGAGCATTTGATGCGGCCAAAATCGGTCTACCCAATATCACTCTTGGCTCATCTTCATTCTCTACCGGCTCATAATCTAGAATAAGAAAATCTTCAGGATAGTAAAAATCACCAACCTTTACTGCAACTCCAACCAACTTCTCTCGGGGCCGTCTTCGAGTGAAATCAGCTAACACCAATGTGGTATCAACTTCTTGTAAAGGTCCAAACTCAAACCGGTCATAAACACTCCCAGGTACAACACTTACACTCGCACCATAATCAACTAGAGCCTTGGTGGTCTTGAACTCGCCAATCTGAATGGGAATAAGTGGTGCCCCTGTTTCAAATTCTTTAACTGTGTCGTTGACGTAGACTGTCGCGGTCTACTCAAACAATTAATTTTAAGTTTAAATACCTATAACAAGTACGGGTAAGTAAGGTCGTCTCCTCAAGGACTCAATGAAAGTGAAAGTTTATTTAATTTATAACTAATTATTTAACCTAAGCGAACAGACGATGTCAAGCGGTTTTTATAAAAAAATACTTATACTAAACGATTACTTAGAAAAACTTTGTAGACAATGTTAACAAAAAGTATTCATTCTAGGTTCGGGTTATGTGTTCCATACGTCAATCACAGATTCTTTAGTCTTTGGTTTTTATAATAATTGTTAGTCCTATGGTTTGATTTATAATGACAAACGATACCCTAACCGAATTGTTGACACAAATGAACCCGAACTCCACAATTGTCAAATCTATGTCTAGGACAACTAACTCAATGATAAGGTTTGATAATTCTAGTTCAATGACACAAGAGCTTAAACCCTAAATGTTGATGAACAACCAAACAAACGTTACACAAATCAATAATCGCAAACACAAACTTTAATCACCAAAATAACTAATTAAGTAAGACAAATTCATATAAAATCAATCAAGCTATATTCATTAAGCATAAGAATCTGATCATAACAGTATTTCACACAAAACCTTAGCCTAGAACGAACAAACACGACTAGCCGGAAATCGACATAATCGTTAAAGTACTTATCTTGATGAAAATAAGATCGTAGGACAAACCGGAAGCTTTGGAATGATGGAAAATCGCCCTAGAACTCCTCCTTTACCTCTGGAAGTTGTAATATCCAAAATAGGGTCGAAAAATCGTTTATATAGTGAAAACCCTAACTTTTGCCGACATTGAGCATCTTCGCGTATCGCGAAGTTGCATGTCCCACATCTTCTCGATGATGCAACTGACTTTATATTCAAATTCCTCTCGTCGAGAAACATGAAATTCATATATTATGGATTCCGACACTCATTTTCTAGGCCAAGATATGCCCGTTTTACTAAGACACACTTTCCTGGTAACCCATGTTGTTTAGTTTTCGCTTCGACTTCATGTTTCTCATCCAATCCTCTCCCGAATCCTTCTTAACCCTCAATACATGTTTCCCCATGATTCCATCATCTCGAGGCTTGCTTAATCTTCATCTGGATGGCTCTGAATTAGCTCGTTTAAGCTCCATAACTTTCAATGTCCTGAAAACACATAGCAATGCTTGAAGTACCAATGTTCATTCATTTATTTATCTAAATATAACTAATTAATATATAAAACTAACTTTTACCCAACCATCACATCCCCACACTTATCCTTTTTCGTCCCGAAAAAGACTTTGTAATGGAATCAGAATCAGAGATCATTCTCAAAATACTTCATAGATTATCTTAATTAAGCACAAGGAACACAAAAACCACGATTGCGACCCACACCTTAATACTTACCAGGAAAAATAAGGTGCGAAAGTTTTATTAGTTCATATGATTAAAATGGAACCCACACCTCAAAGCCTTGAAGCCGCCTTACCATGCTTCATTATGGTTTTACCGAACCAGACCACCCAATTTGACTTAAATTTTAAGATTAGACGATCAAAATTTTTGCACATTTGTACAATTTTTCATGCCCATATGTAATAGCTAAGACAATCTTGGATATTTTTATCGAACCAAAACCTAAACTTAAGCATTAGATACGATCAAGGTGCAATTAGGTAACCAACTAGTAAATAGCCCACTACACGACATACCCCCGTTATCAAGCAACACCCCGAAGTGCATTACCATACATGAGTAGGCACGAATTCATATGTAGGGCTTACATGTGACGTGTCCCGTGTGGTCCGTTTCTTAATGATACTGAGACGCGAGCACGGGGACCCCATATGACTAACAGCGTGGATGATCAAGTCAGTAGTGAATTTGTACTTTTAAAGCACTTTTTGTGATCATTTTTATTGACTATGAATTGGCAGATAAACTGCAGGTTTGCTCTTTTTAAGCTTTTTTAATATGAATAAATCCACTTAGGATTTACGCATACCAGATGATAAACCGCATACCGACCCATGGTCTCCGTTCCCCGGGGCATCCCATCAATACAGGATTTAAGGCCATAAAACCATATGCCTATGAAGTGTTAGCCACTTAACTAGCAGTTTTTTCATTTATGTTTATATCACAAGCCATTTAGCATACTCTAATGTTAAGCCTATCCAACCATTGTACTATTGACTATTCATATTAAAATATATTTTTAGTGATCAAATCTAATAGTAAGGCTTGAGTATGGCCTAATCTTTCATTACAGTCCTTACACAGGCTTAGCTAAACAAACAAAACCCTGAAGGCATTTCCCACTACAAATCAAGCATTTAAGGTTCAATTAAGTCAACAACCAAATTGTCTTTTCATTCTAAAGGCCGAGCCTACCAGCACATCCCAAATTAAGTGTGTTCTCGTTTTATATATCTTATATTATATAATAATTTTGAAAAATAACCCCCGATTTTTCTATCATTTTCCATTATTATGCAAAAAATCTTAAATTTTTCAATTTTTCCCCCATCCCCACACTTGAGGCAAACATTGTCCCCAATGTTGAAAATTTAAGAAATGAAATAGGGACGGGGTTAAATTCACTTCAACAATTTTAAAAACCGGGCCTAATGTGATGGTGGTTATCTATTATACATTTATACAATTACACTTTTAACACAAAATTAATTAAACAAATAAGGTTATGAAAACGAAATCACCTGATAGAAAATAAAACTTTCATGTGCAACTCTCGTGTCCTCGGTGATCTCTCAGTGAATCTTAACTCCTCAACTCTCAAAATAAAATCTGCAAACTCTCAAACATGGAGAAGCAAGCTTCTCACAAATGTTAAAAATATAGGTCTTTTAAACCGTTTGCAAAACCATTAATTTTAAATTACCAACCAAGATTAATTAATTTCATAACCAAATTTGTTAAACGAGTAAAAATGTTAAAAGACCTAACTCACTTTCGTAGGAATCATGATTGCATTTAGCATATGAAAAAAACCCTTTAAACCCCCGGTAGCTCGGGTGGACGAGTATGGTCTCGTGAGGGTTTATAGTGAACTACACCCACAAAGTTCAACTACAACAAAAATATACAAGTACCTGAATACAAGGCCGGGTTGCCTCCTGGGTAGCGCTAAGTTTTTGTTTAGTCTTCAGCCAGACCATTACCTGATTTCTTGGTTATGGTGGTCTAATGGAGTGCTTACCTGCTGAGTTTCCTACGAAATCTCGATAGCGAACACGTCTTGGCTCTACTTCCTGCTTCATATTCAGCATATCCGATAAACCAAAACGGGCCGGTGTGAATGCATATTTACCTTCAGAATTTCCAACATATGCTCGGTAGCGAACACGTCGAGCCCACACACTCTTTCTTATCTTCGAAACATTAAATATTGATCGGGGCCGAACCGAGCATTTTCCGACCAAGTTTCCCGTGTAAGCTCGGTATTTTGCTTGCCGTATCCAAACTTTCTTCCTCATAGTTGACATGTCTATACAAACCATGTGAGCCCAAATATTCTTCATCTTCACCTTCTTTATATTTGAGTTCAAATCATCATCCCCAACTTTATCAATATGAATAATGGGTAATGGAGGATGATCAGGATAATATGAATAAATCTCTTGGACTGGGTCTAGACATTCAACTGTATGTTCCAACAGCTCTGGATCCACTCCTACTACTACATTATCATCAAACAAAACCTGGGTTACTTCCTTTATCGGTTCTTCAAAGGTTGCTATGTCTTTAACATGGTATAAACATTCAACTTCATGCTCTAAATGATCTGAACTGTGTTCTTCAATATCATCTTCTTCAACCACAACCGCAACATTCATTGGCTCATTAGTAATTGACAGAGTTGGTGTGGTATTAATCTCCACAATCTCTTCCTCCATTTCGTGCTCTGAAAGCCCCTGAACCTCATCTATCACTTCATCATCCACCAAGACACCACTAGCTAACTTCTCTCGTTCTTGTTTAATTTGCGCCACCTCTTCTAATAGTTGACTCATCAGTTCATCTTGGGCTGCATTAAACGTTTCCTGAAGCTCTAACCTTTGATTTATAGCCTTGTTATGAGCTTCTTGATCTCTCTTCATCTCCTTCAGAAAATCCATAACGTCTTTCAGAGACTCTTCATTGTTACCGGAGGAGTCTTCTTGATCTTGCTGATAATTCCTTTGGTAAGTACCACCATGATTATAATATTGAGGGACTTCTTCATATATCGGTTGGAGGTACTCATCATAATAGTAGTCTTCCTCCTCTCGGTAACTAACAAAAGTTGGCGTCTCAGGTCCATCACTGTCATATTCACTTGACTCGTAGTAGCTTTGAGGGTTTGGTGAAGATGGTTCATCATATGAATGTGGATAGTCCGAATAATCATCCTCCACAACCTTATATCCTTCATGTGGGTCATAAACCCAACTCCAAGTCATCTTGAGTTACCTACACACATGAGACACACATATACCTCGCGTAAAATCAAACGAATAAATTAAAAAAAACTAAAACTAAATTACTAAACTAAGCTAGCACTTTGTGCGTTGAGTCCCCGACAACAGTGCCATTTTGACGTAGGCTGTCGCAGTCTACTCAAACAATTAATTTTAAGACTTAAATACCTAAAATAAGTATGGGTAAGTAAGGTCGTCTCCTCATGGACTCAAGGAAAGTGCAAGTTTATTTAATTTATAACTAATTATTTAACCTAAGTGGACAAACGATGTCAAGCGGTTTTTATAAAAATTACTTAAACTAAACGATTACTTAGAAAAACTTTGTAGACAATATTAACAAAAAGTATACATTCTAGGTTCGGGTTATGTGTTCCATACGTCAATCACAGATTCTTTAGTCTTTGGTTTTTATAATAATTGCTAGTCCTATGGTTTGATTTATGATGACAAACGATACCCTAACCAAATTGTTGACACAAATGAACCCGGACTCCACAATTGTCAAATCTATGTCTAGGACAACTAACTCAAGGATAAGGATTGATGATTCTAGTTCAATGACACAAGATCTTAAACCCTAAATGTTGATGAACAACCAAACAAACGTTACACAAATCAATAATCGCAAACACAAACTTTAATCACCAAAATAACTAATTAAGTAAGACAAATTCATATAAAATCAATCAAGCTATATTCATTAAGCATAAGAATCTGATCATAACAGTATTTCACACAAAACCTTAGCCTAGAACGAACACACACGACTAGCCGAACATCGATATAATCGTTAATGTACTTATCTTGATGAACATAAGATCGTAGGACAAACCGAAAGCTTTGGAATGATGGAAAATCGCCCTTGAACTCCTCCTTTACCTCTGGAAGTCGTAATATCCGAAATATGGTCGAAAAATCGTTTATATAGTGAAAACCCTAACTTTTGCCGACATTAAGCATCTTCGCGTATCGCGAAGTTGCATATCCCGCATCTTTGCGATACGCAAAGATGCAACTGACTTCATATTCGAATTCCTCTCGTTGAGAAACATGAAATTCATATATTATGGATTCTGTAACTCATTTTCTAGGCCAAGATATGCCCGTTTTACTAAAACACACTTTCCTGGTAACCCATGTTGTTCAGTTTTCGCTTCGGCTTCATGTTTCTTATTCAATCATCTCCCGAATCCTTCTTAACCCTCAATACATGTTTCCCCATGCTTCCATCATCTCGAGGCTTGCTTAATCTTCATCTGGATGGCTCTGAATTAGCTCGTTTAAGCTCCATAACTTCCAATGTCTTGAAAACACATAGCAATGCTTGAAGTACCAATGTTCATTCATTTATTTACCTAAATAACTAATTAATATATAAAACTAACTAACTTTTACCCAACCATCAGTCGTTCACCCCATGATCTTCAATGGTGATTGAACTAACGTGTACGTTTTTACCATTTGATGAACTGCTACTCTGATGGCTCGGATTCTTCACGGTATCACTTGGTAATTTGGATGGATTTTGCTTCAAGGTGGCCATCTCTTCAGCCAATTGACTCATTTGCTTATCTCATGCGGCATTTGCTTTTTCTTGAATCTCCATTCTTCGGCTCAAGTCTTTTAGTAGTGTTAGGATTTCCGAATCTTGCGAAGAACTTTGACCTTGAGCCGTCCCTTGACTTTGCTGACCCTGCTGATAACTTTTCTGATAACTCTTGTTATACCCCCCGACTCCTTTTGATTATACCCGCCTTGACCGCTACCCCTCTCGTTCCCATATTGCCGCTGATTTGACTGATAATTTGCTTTTTGGGAAATACCTTGAAAGTTCGGGTTTTGTTGCGTGTTCGGGTTTCCATAACTGAAGTTGGGGTGGTTTCGGAGGCCCAGGTGATAGGTGTTTGAATTCATATTCCCATTATTATACCTCGTCTCACCTTGAACGAAATTCACCTCCTTTTCTTCCTCTTCTTCTTCGTCTTCTAACACAACCCCACAAGTAGCCACTACATGGCCTATTCCACCACAACCTTCACAAACGAGATACGTCTTTCCTGACTTGCCTTTCTCTTTCACTCCCACACCCATCAATTGATCCAACTTTCTCTCCAACCTAGCCATAACGATCATCCGACTCACCACTATCCACGGCATTCACAACCGCCCTTTTTACCATGCGACTCGACTGAGCTTGCCTTTTTGAGTTCATTGCATGCCTTTCTAAGTGTTGCCAATATTCATTCTCATCATTAGTCAAAAACGACCCATTTGTGGTCGACTGAAGATCACGCACATCGTCACTCGATAACCCGTCATGAAACGCCTTAATCAACTCCCACAAAGCGATCCCATGATGCGGACATGTTCTCAACAATCTCTTGAATCTCGTAAATGCTTCATGAAAATTTTCAGCCGATCCTTGCTGGAAGTTTCTGATGGAGGTTCGGGCCTTGGATGTTCTCTATGGTGTGTAATACTCATCTAAGAGTTACTGAGCCAGGTCTTGCCACATATAGATACTTGCTGACGGTAGAGATAAGAACTACTGCTTAGCTAGATCTTTAAGGCTGAACTGAAACACAACTAGCTTGACTTCATCAGTAGTAAACCCTTGGCTCGAGATGGTGGCACAAATCGCATTAAACTCGCTCAAGTGTAGGTATGGCTCTTCAGATGCTTTCCCATGAAAAGTAGGCATTCCGGTCAAGTTACTTTGCCTTACTGAAAACGTTCTTCCTTCTCAAACGGGATTACAATGGGAAGCGGGTTCGTGGCCACTTGTGGAATGAAGTGGCTTTGAACCCCCCGAACTGGCGGTGGAACAAATGCCCTCGGGACCCTATCGTCAAATTCGTACTCGGGAAACTGTGGCTCGGGAATCTCTTATCTTCTTTGGGCTTGACGGTTTCTCGGTGGCTGAACGGGAGGGGGTTGCTGTTGTGGTCTTCTATAGTACTGATCCCCTTGCACGTCTTCCATCTCCTCTTCATCCTCGAACTCATCAAAATCGTCAAATCCCCTCCGCCAATCATACTCGAACTCGACTCTATTGTGTGGTGGTTCAGACCTAATTGAACGATCATCTCTCATTTGATATCTTCTTTGAGCTCTCGGGTTTTAGTTTTGGTGAATGGGTGGGTTGAATGGTGGTAGGTCATGGATTGGTGGATTTTGTGGAATGTTTTGAGGGATATTTTGTGGAATTGGTTGTTCTCGATTATGTGGCGGGTTATGGTCATCGGGTTGAAACACAGGTGGAACAGGGTAGGGGTTATCTTCTTGATGATTCATGTCTTCTTCTTTCAGTCTTGAAGTTTCACCCTTTCTTTGTTTTGCTCGGTTTCTTCTCGCGGCTTTCTCAATCTCGGGATCAAACTGCAACACCTCATTGTCTCAAGCGCACCTTGTATGCATCAACCTGAAAGATTAACTGCACACCACAAACAATCACGCCCCGCGTAAAATCAACGAAGAAAAGAAATTAAAATAAAATTAAACTAAATTACGTTAATTTAAACTAAACTAAGCTAGCACTAAGCGCGTTGAGTCCCAGGTAACGGCGCCATTTTGACGTAGGTTGTCGCGGTCTACTCAAAACAATTAATTAAAGACTTAAATACCTATAACTAGCATATGTAAGTAAGGTCGTCTCCACAGGGAATCAAGGAAAGTGCTAATTTAATATGACTAAATTAATTAATTAACTAAGACGGACAAACGATGTCAAGCATTTTGTAGAAAATGATTAATTAAAATAAATTATTACTTGAAAAGAGTTGTAAAAGCATTCATTCTAGGTTCGGGTTATGTGTTCCATACGTTAATCACAGATTCTTTAATCTTTGGTATTATAATAATTGCTAGTTCTATGGTTTGATTTATGATGACAAACGATACCCTAACCGAATTGTTGACATAAATGCACCCGGACACCATAATTACCAATTCTATGTCTAAGATGATTAACTCAATGATAAGGTTTGATGATTCTAGTCCAATTACACAAGAGCTTAACCTTAAGTGTTGATGAACAACCAAATAAATGTTACACAAATCAATAATCGCAAACTCAAGCTTTAATCAACCAAATATTAATTAAGCAAGACAAATCATATAAAATCAATCAAGCTATATTCATGAAGCACAAGAATCTGATCATAACAGTATATTACACCAAACCTTAGCCTAGAACGAACACACCCGACTAGCCAGACATCGACATAATCGTTAAAGCACTTATCTTGATAAACATACGATCGTAAGACAAACCGGAAGCTTCGGGATGGATGAAAGTCGCCCTAGAACACCTCTTCTGCCTCTGGAAGTCGTAATATCCGAAATAGGGTCGAAAAATCGTTTATATAGTGAAAACCCTAACTTTTGCCGACATTGAGCATCTTCGCGTATCGCGAAGTTGCATGTCATGCATCTTTGCGATACGCGAAGATGCAACTGACTTCAAATTCAGATTCCTCTTGTTGAGAAACATGAAATTCATATATTATGGATTCCGTAACTCATTTTCTAGGTCGAGATATGCCCGTTTTACTAAAAGACACTTTCCTGGTAACCCATCTTATTCAGTTTTCGCTTCGGCTTCATGTTTCTCATCCAATCCTTTCCCGAATCCTTCTTAACCCTCAATACATGTTTCCCCTTGCTTCCATCATCTCGAGGCTTGCTTAATCTTCATCTGGATGGCTTTGAATTAGCTCGTTTAAGCTCCTTAACTTCCAATGTCCTGAAAACACATAACAACACTTGAAGTACCAATGTTTATTCGATTATTTAATTTAAATTAACTAATTAATATATAAAATAAACTAACTTTTACCCAACCATCATAAGAGCAAATTATTTGTGAAATATTATGAACTATTTGATAACAAACCGCATCATTGAACCTAAAATATATCAAACTGCTATAACTTATTTTCAACTATGCTTCAATTTTTATACCCAAATGTAGTCAACTTGTACCTGACACTTTTGACCCGTAAATCTATAATATCTTTGTTAAAAAAAATTATACCAATTAATCAAGATATTGAAACCAGCCATTCTTTCCGAGGTAATAACTTAATTGAATATATTAGAAATTGTTAATATATACTTTTAAGAATGTAATATTTGGTTTAATTGAGATAATTAATAAATATTAAATAGTAATAAATGCATTAATTGTTATATCATTTAATATAAAAAATAATTAAATTGAGTGAATGGTAATTAAAAAATTAGTTAATTAGATGGAATATGTATAAATGGAAATTGATTAGTTGGCATCCCATGTGGATGGCATATTTGAAAGCCATGTAAAACATGTATTGCTTTAATATATTAGTTAGATTAGATACCATAAAAAAAGAGCGCACGGGGGGGGGGGGGGGGTTTGAAGAGAAGTATTACCATTAAAAAATGATAATACCCTTCAAAGTTCCAAGTCCAAGATCTATATCATCCGAGAATTGCACGTCACAAAGTAATTCCAACAACTCGGACAACCGTCACGCCTCTATCCCACCCCGGAAAGGACGTCTCCAATCCCATGACTAACCCCGATCCATCTGTTTTTACATAATATAACAAGACTTGTTACCTTCCAATTAAGCGAAATAGGCTCTTGAACTTGGTCATAAGAGAAGTATTACCAGTCTAAAAATATATGACCAAAAACTAGTTAGAGCACCATTACCCACCTTTCTTGAAATGATAGATGTAGGACAAGATAATTTCTCGTGGAATAATGGACATGCCGCAGAAATACAATTCCACGTCCCAGACTTTTAGAGGAAGCTCCATGGTCCATAGCCATAGGACTAACGTGAATCACATAAATACCTTTAACCCAAATCACATGTGGGAAGGCATGAGATCTCCATTGTCATTTATACAAAAGAGCAAGGTTAATTAAAGCAAACAAGCTTCTAACGCATAAACCGTCGACCTCTTTTCCAAAAGAACCAATCGAATCCCACTTGATGCAAACCAATTTCCTAGTCTAATTGGTTCCACCCCAAGCCTCAAGAGTCTTCTTAACTATACTTTGGAAAATGAAACCATGAAAAATAGTATGTATCCAGCGCCCCTAATACCGAGGTTATAAGGTTGAACCGACCTCCTATGGATAGAATATTTTCCTTCCAATTAAAAGGCATTTATGAAATTTTAGAATAATAGGGTCCTAATTTTTAACCCCGAGACATATTCACCCCTACCGGAATTCCCAAATATGTGAACGAGAGGGAATCTGGCTTGCAACCCAAGTGTTTTGCTAACTTGAGAATCTTTTGGCGAATGCCAAAAATAGAAAGGATTATTTTTCAATCCCGATACAGGATGAAAGGATTATATGCTGCCATAAGGTTAGATAAGTTTGCATCCGACACTCTTAGAGAATCATGACGTCATCTGGATAAAAAGAACAAGAGATTTCACAAGAGTTAATCAGAATACCTTTAAACAAAGTAGTCTCTTCAATATCTTTGAGAAACATATGTAAAACTTCAACGGCTAATTAAGATGAATAAAAAATGAGCCATCGGGTCACCATGTTGATCTTAAGCCTCTTTCAAGAATAAATTCATAAGTGGGGTTACCATTGATAAGAATTGAACTTTGAGCTGAAGAAAAACGTACCCGAATCCAAACCAAGTGTCAAAATAGCATTGATACCGTACTTGTTTTTTTTTTTTTCTCCTTTTATGGTTTTTGGGTTCAACAAAAGTCGGTTTTAGTATTTTTATTTTTATTTTTCTGATATTTTATCACCATCAGTCTATCTCTAAACAGCACCATGCAAACTTGGTGTAAGCTTTGGCAATAGTTGCCGTATTCTTCCTAATCAAACGCTACTGTAAAAACTTGCGCAATCGTTTTTCATGTAAACATGACTGCTCTTATATTAAAATTCTAATCGGTTATTTGTCATCAGTATCTTATAAAGTCTGTTTTTAGTTCGAATTTCAACCAGTGTCTTAAATTCTACAAACTTATGAAAGGCACCATTCTTGTTTTTAACTAGTTGAAAGAGGTGGAGTAATCAGATAATCGAAGTCATGCGCAAAAGAAGCAACAAAGAATTACAACTGTTCATGTTTTTTTTTTTGTTACAATATACAATTATGAACACGTACCCAAACCTTTTTGCTACATCATCTATAATGAACATAAATATATGCACCTCCCAAATACTAATCAACTTTAGTAGATAGGCTTTCATAGGTCAGAGTATAAAGTATATTATATGTTCCTCTACGGCAGATTACCCTTCTTTCTCAATTCACAAGTTTCACAAAATCCTTCCACTGATTTTGAAATCATCAATTATCATTTGCTTTCTTAACCCTACAAGACCTTGACTACATCTCAAGTGACCAAATCTCTTGTGCCATAGTGAGTGTAGTATTCCAAAACTTTAATTAAAGGGAGATCATCCAGTAAACTTATAAAAAGCTCACAGAAAGATCCTTTATATAATCACAATATCTCATTATAACTTTTTCATCATGGTATAAATTTTACTTTTATATACTATATATGTTATTTACATCATCACTTGGTAGAAAGATGAAACCACAAACGTGTTATATGTGGGACATGATAATTAATAGGGCAAAACCTACTGGTCCAAGAGTTACTCTATATAAACCATGCTAGGAACCCTATTGTCATGCACAAAACCTAAACACCATGGCTTCTCTCTCAACATCAACCATCCCTGCTGCCGGAACCACCACTAAACCCTACTCTTCCTCTTTCACCACCACCTACTGGCCACTATTCTCAAAAGCCTCCAAGATCTGTGCCCTCAAGTCACTAAAACACAAAGTCTCTTGCAATGCCGGTTCTTCTGAGAACCTGTTGAACAACCTTGACCGCCGAAACGTTCTCCTCGGCCTAGGCGGTCTCGCCGGAGCTGTGAACCTTCCTTCCGCCGTGGCGGCACCACTAGCCGCCCCGGACATTTCAAAATGTGGGACTAACCCACTTTCAGGGTTTACGCCCGGTGAAAACACTCCCACTGGTGGAGACTGTTGTCCACCGGACTCCAGTGAGATCTTGGACTTCAAGTTCTCGACCAACCAGACGTATAAGATCAGACCCGCAGCACATTTGCTTAGCCCCAAGTACATTGCTAAGTTTAACGAAGCGATCAAGCGCATGAAAGAGTTACCCGAAGATGATCCGCGTAACTTCATGCAGCAAGCGCGCATTCATTGCGCGTATTGCAATGGAGCCTACACTCAGTCCTCAAGTGGCTTTCCGGATATTGAAATCCAGATTCATAACTCATGGCTCTTCTTCCCGTTCCACCGCTGGTATCTTTACTTTTACGAGAGAATTTTAGGGAGTTTGATCGACGATCCCACTTTCGCCTTACCGTTCTGGAACTGGGATACTCCCGCCGGAATGACAATTCCCGCGTTCTTCAACGACCCCAAATCCGCAGTTTTTGATACCAAAAGAAACCAAGCTCATTTAACCGCGGTAGTTGATTTGGGCTTTAACGGAAAAGAAGCCAACACCACTGATATCGAAAAGGTGACGAATAATCTAGCAATCATGTACCGTCAAATGGTGACAAACTCCACGGATCAGTTGGCGTTTTTTGGTGGTGAATATCGCGCTGGAAAACAAGAACCGGTTTCTAGCGAGAAGAAAACCGGTCCCGGTTCGATCGAAACAAGCCCTCACGTAGCTGTTCACTGCTGGGTTGGTGACACCCCGAGGGAAAAAAACGGTGAAAACATGGGGAATTTTTATTCCGCGGGACGTGACACGCTCTTTTATTGTCACCATTCGAATGTGGACCGAATGTGGTCGTTGTGGAAAATGTTGGGCAGGAACAATAAAGACATAACCAAACCAGTGTCTAGCGAGAACCACAAAGACATAACCGATCCAGATTGGCTCAACACATCGTTTGTGTTCTATGATGAAAACAAGAAACTTGTTCGAGTTTACGTTAAGGATTGCTTGCTCACAAGCCAACTAGGGTATGACTACCAGCGAGTTGAGGTACCATGGCTTAATAGCAAGCCTGTCCCGCGTGCTCCAAAGTCCGGAATCGCTAGGAAACTTGTGGGAAAGGTGAAGAACACTGAAGATGTCACGTTCCCGGTGAAACTCGACAAAACTCTGAAGGTTTTGGTATCGCGGCCGAAGAAATCAAGAAGCAAGAAGGAAAAGGAGGACAAAGAGGAGATTTTGGTTATAGAGGGGATTACTTATGACAGTGAGAAGTATGTGAAGTTTGATGTGTTTGTGAATGAAGAGAATGATGATGCCAATGCGTATGCGCCTAATCAGACTGAGTTCGTGGGAAGTTTTGCGCAATTGCCGCACAAACATAAGGGCAAGGCTTCGGACAAGACCAATTTCCGTGCCGGACTTACGGAGCTCCTAGAGGATCTTGAGGCGGACGATGATGAGAGTGTTTTGGTGACGGTGGTTCCGAGATCCGGGTGCAATGATGTCACGATTGACGCGATCAAGATCACCTATGCTTAATTTCCGGATTCGACGATTTCCCATGTTGGTTGATTATGTTGCTGGTTTCGTTAAGTATTAATCTTCTAGTAGTATCGTTTTATGGTAGTTTAATTTGACCCTTGATTCGTGATCAGGGTTTGTGTTTGTGTTGAAAGTCCGAGGTCGTGTCATGCATGTCTCGGATCCGAATAAATCTATGTTTGAGTCGTGGTTGTAGTGTGTAATATGGGGTTTGCACTTTAGCACCCCAAGTAATGTTATTAAATTATGGTTTAAATAATTGCTTTTGTTCTCATATTACCTTGAATGATGACATGCATGATTAATATCTTGGAATGTTATGAGGATAACCGATAACATCTTTCCTTTAAGTTTAAGGTGGAAAAAACTGAAGAAACAAGAAACGTACCGGGTATAGTTCGGATCGTCTTCTACGGGATGATATAACCAAATCTCGCTCTCCTCCGCTCAGATCTGCAATGGTTTTTGGGGGTGTGGAGGTGACTGCTAAGAAATCTCGAGGATCTCTTGTTTACAGACACAAAAATGGTTATGGTGGTGGCTCTTATTGAGAACCCCCCTTTAATAAGGAGGTGGAGACCTCCTTATATAGGGAGCCTCATGGCCACCATCATGGTACCCTAATGGGCCTAGCCCAGTTAGGGTTACCTCCACAAAACCCCCTCAGCCCAATAATATTGTATTAGTCCATATAATAAAATAAGCTAAACATAATAAATTAAGGTCGTAAGCCGGGTTTAGTACCATACCCCTACAAGCCCCCAAGTCCAGTGTTGCTCCTAGGCGTGCAAGCGTTTAGGTGGAGCGCTGGACTTCATAAGGTGTGTTAGGATATGAGGCGGTTTTTTCCCCTTTCTTCGGCCTTGTCTTTATTGTCTTTGAGTTTTGAGAGGTTTTCTCCATGACGGTGACATGTTGTGATCCTTATGATAATAATGGTGCACTGGCATGAATAAGATATAGCACGCATCATAACAATAGTGGCGCGGGGCCTGATAAAAGATAGAGTGCGCATCTCGATAATAATGTAATGCAACTTGCGCGCGAGGCAGCTTACGAGCTATAAAAATAATGAAGCTTGCGCGCGAGGCGACTTACGAGCTATAAAATAATGAAGCATGCGCGAGTTGCGGCTTATGAGCTATAATATGATGCTAATGACTGGCCCACAAGGGCCTCTTCTACGCAGGATGACTATCCCGGCTTGTCTTCAAAATAATAATGGAGGCACAAACGGCCAGATAATAATAATAATGTCATAGGTGCTTGTGCGACTCGTAGCCGAACCTGCAAAAACATATCAACTAAAAGTGGATGTATTACAAGGTTCCCATCCTCGGGCAAATTATGAGGTGTGCCCAACCTACGTTGGCGCGTGGCCGTTTGGGATATTATTAGGCTCCCGACCTTTATGTTTGGCGCGTGGCCATGTGGGATATTATTAGGCTCCCGACCTTTATGTTTGGCGTGTGGCCATTTGGGATATTATTATGCTCCCGACCTTTATGTTTGGCGCGTGGCCATGTGGGATATTATTAGGCTCCCGACCTAAGATTCGGATGTCTTCCATCGCGATAATGTAGTGGTGATATACCACGATAGTCCCCCAGTTCATTGCTGCTAAATAATGTTAGGAGCATTAAACTTGTAATAATAAACTTGTTAATAAAGTTTTAATCACATGGGCGGATGAGGGTCTGTTATGAAAAATTGGAAATAATTCCTTCCTCTTTTAAATCTTTTTGCCTCTGCACGTTCCTGCCACCATTTTGAACATTTGGGATGGTTGCATGGAGTTCGTAATTGCCGGAGTTAGCGTTGAACTTCAAGAAGGTCGCATGCGTTCCGTGACGGCGGAGTTTTACCCACCGGATCAAGTTGGTGGAATGTGATACGCGACTGCGCGCAAGCATCATGGCGGTGCGCATGTAGAGTGGCGGAAGGGTTGATCTGCGACTGCGGTGGCAGAATGTTGATCCGCGGTAGCGCGCATGCGACGTGGCTTGTATTCCACCCTGCTATAGTGGCGCTGTTGCGTTACAGTGGCGCTGTTGGTATGCTAGTGTGTATGTGATCCGCGGTGGCGGGTGTTAATCCGCCGTGCCTGTTTTTGTCCGCCTACGCGCATGAGAAAGCGGTTGACACGCCGTGAACGGATTACAAATAACAAGCATGGTGGTCTTCGTGATGGCGGCCTTTATGTCTTCCCACTTGAACAGTGATGCGGATGCAAGAAACCAAATATTTGGAGGCGCCCAACCATAATGACGCGGTGTTGTTCCTCGACGGCGCCCACGCATGTGGCGCAGTGTTCTTTTGTGACGTGATTGCGTAGTGGTGATCCGCAAGTATGATGGCGGTGTGTTGTTTAGCGATGCGCATGCACGGTGGCGAGGTGTTGGATCGCGGTGGTGCGGTGCTCGGCGCTAGCGCGCTGCTGCTTCATAGCGGTGGAACTCATGCATGGTGGCATGCACCATGGCGGCCAGATGGTTATCCGCGGTGGCGTGTACGCGTGGTGGCGCAATGACATTACGCGGTGGCGAGGTTCACTTGTCGTGGCGCGCATGAATGTTGGCATTGTATTGAACCACGGCGAGCGCATGCGCGGTGGCGGAGCGTTGTGCCACGGTGATCATCACAACTTGCGGCTTGCTTGCCGGAGCAGGAGGCGGCGTGGACTCTAATTGCCCGCCATGTTTTGTTTTTTCCGGTGATAGGTTTTTCAATGAAATTCTTGGATGATGATAAGAAAATTGGAAACTGGACCCACCGGGTATTAATATTAATGCCTCCTCATGCTGGACAAAAGACAATGTCATCATCTTTTATGTACTATTGTACACCGTCAAACATGAACCACCCATTTTTTCATCAAAATTTTTTTTTTTATATAAAAAACGTAGCAGATCTAAAAGCTTCGATTTTTTGCCGGATGAACTCTTATATGAAGATTTCTGAGCCGGATCTTGGC
The DNA here is from genome assembly GCF_021521415.1 of Bidens hawaiensis. Lineage (NCBI taxonomy): Eukaryota > Viridiplantae > Streptophyta > Magnoliopsida > Asterales > Asteraceae > Bidens > Bidens hawaiensis. Next base: position 29,891 of record NW_027498273.1, on the reverse strand, counting down.
TGTATTGCCGGAAAAAATGCAGATCTCGCACCGTGAGAATTTTAGGCCACCAAAATAAAGTAGATCTGGACGTTATTGTGAGATCTAGTTAAAACCGTCACAGATCTAGTTCAGAAAAACTACTAGATTCGGATGGTATCTGAAAAATTATCAGATCTGAAAAGGTTTTCAAATTTATTTCGCCCTCTTGTTCTTCCAAAAACAGATCTAGAAGTCAAAAAGAGTGAGTCAAAGATGAGGTTCGTTTTCATGTCCCACGGATGGCGCCAATGAAGAAACACGAAACGTACCGGGTATAGCTCGGATCGTCTTCTACGGGATGATGTAACCAAATCTCGCTCTCCTCCGCTCAGATCTGCAATGGTTTTTGGGGTGTGGAGGTGACTGCTAAGAAATCTCGAGGATATCTTGTTTACAGACACAAAAATGGTTATGTTGGTGGCTCTTATTGAGAACCCCCCTTTAATAAGGAGGTGGAGATCTATCATGAGTATTCGCTCACTTTTGATTTATTAGAGCTCTCATTATATATCCATCCCCTATTGTTTGTTTACCCATCGAGAACTCTCATAATTCATCACTTGTATGCACAATCAAAAAATAAAAATCGAGGATGCTGTTCATACTAGTGAAAAACATGTGCTTAAGCTAATACTAACATTCAAGAGATATCTAGAAAACCGATACGAATTCACAATAGAGTATTGCTACACGGGTGTCGTTCTACTGGTACCATCATGAATTGACTTAACTATACTGGTACCGATATTTATTTTTGTTTCTTTTTTCAAGTTGTGTTTAGTTTTTTCCCTCGATATTTAGTTATAAATGTTTTTTGAAATCATAGTTATATTCCAAATAGTGTTTTATGGTATATATCGTAAGTTATACGAATGTCGGTACCATGAACTGAATCAATTCAGACCGTCAATGGTGATGGGATGATGTTTAGCCGTTTAGGGAGATGAATGGACCATGAAACTAGAAACATTTTTTTTTTTCAAATTCTAATTCATTTTGAACTATTTAAATAGTGCCAAACATATTACTTTTAGTCATTTAATCTTTCTACTTTAGTCTAAAGTTGGTGTTTGTACAAATTTTTAATCATGTTGAAAGTACATATATGAAATGGACTTGTAGAAGCGACAAGAAATGGTAGGTACAACCAAATATGAAGGACTTGGTAAAACCTAATGTCTTAGGGAATCCGATACTTTACGTACATAGTAGACCTTCTTTCACAAACGTGCACTAGAAACTGTTTTTGTCCAACCTTTTCAAATGTTTACTGGATGTATTATCTTCTGGGAATGAATACAGAATCACACATGACTCCTCTCTGGCTATCTGATCCCAAATTTACCATGGCTTTTTAAGGTCATTAACGTAACACAATTAATTTCTTGAGAAAAATACATATGAAGCAAATTATTTATGCAAATATATTACATTTTCTTTTTCTTTTTTTTCCCTGCAATTCCCTACGTATATTGAACAGTTTTTATTGATGTCGTGTTTACCGTACAAAGCACCAGCGAGTAATAAAGTTTGTAAGTTCAACCTTATATCCAACAAGTTCTAACACGTGACCAGTAGGAGGGACAACGGTTATTATTTATTGAATCACTGTTTTGTAGTGAAGTGTGAATTTGTCATAATCGTGATTGAAAGCAATGTGACATCTTTTCTTTCATACTATAAAATTTTGTTTAGTGTATAAATATCTAATCACAGAAGTTGTATTTTCTTTTATGTCAGGTTCTTACTAGCTTCTCAAATACATTATCTCTACTACATTTAGAATTGGTTGCCAACAATTGTCACACCCCGACTATGACGGAAACGTCGGGGCGCAACCGATTGTTCATCGCACACGACACTATTAAGTGACAATATTTAATCAACTCATTTAAATTCATAAAAACACAAAGAGTCACATAACTTGTTCATACAATAACCAAATTCAAATCATAGTAACTAATATATTGTTCGTTTTGCTAATATCCTAATAGTCTCGATAACGTTTTTTTTTCTTCAAGTCCTCGAGTCAACCTAAAGTCAAACCTGTAACATTGCATAAATAGATTTTGTCAACACAAAGGTTGGTGAGCAATTTCATAGTTTTTGAACAATAGATATATAATATGAAATCCCACAACTTGTATACAAAACAATAAATAATAACAACAATTTAGATAAATGAAATCGTTAATAAGAATACATTCACGACACCTTTCTATAAGGGGATGCCAAATATACTCGGATTTTGTATGAAATCGTTAATAAGAATACATTAACAACACCTTTCTATAAGGGGATGCCAGATATACTCGGATTTATGAATCAACCATCCAAAAGCGGTAAATACATTAGCACTTAAGCATCTAAGCATATAATCACCAAATCGAGCATTTATTTAAGTGAATTATACAATAAAGTTTGTGGTTTAAGACTCAAGTATAAATCATTTGGATTTGAATAAGTTTGCAATGTCACCCCCAAAATATAAAAGAGTGAAAACGGGGGATGAAAGTACTCACATTCAAGTAATAAACTTGAAAGATTTGATGATTTGGAGATTAACCGGAACGATGAGTTTAACGAACGAAGCCTAAAGGAGAAGAAGTCTTGTATTAGAAAAGTTGTCTTGGAAGTCTTTAAATGAAAATAAATGATAAGAAATATAAACAATTTAAAGTTTAAGGTTTAAAATGTAAATATTTAAGAAATTATAATAATAGTCCTTTAAAAATGTAAGTTTGCTTGAAACCGGGTTAAAGTATCTAGCCCTTAATTTTACTCAACCTATGTTAAGTAATAAGGTGGGTAAAAATGCAAGAAAACAGGTCCCTTTATAATATAGATACTAAAACGGGTTTTAACGAGTGTTCGGGTGGTCGGTTCGGGTCTTGGTGACTTGACCAAACCCAAAGTCAACTTTCCCAAAATAATAAATGTATGAGATAACTCAATAAATCTTAAAGAGACTTAACCAAGTATGTAGTTCTATTGTTTTAGAACTAACAACGTCCGTTAATCGAGTGTTCGGTTTAGTCGGTCCAAACTTTGTTATCGGATCAAGTTGGATTCAACATTCCGAGTACTTTGTGAAAATAATTAAAATCAGTTTATAAGGTATTTTTAAAGAAATATATAAGCTTTAATTGTTAAAAACACACTTGTGTGTCTTAAGCGAGTAAACTTGGTTTAGTTCGGTTTGGTTCGGTTTTTTTTATCTTGGAATAAGGCCAAGAATGGTTACCACATGTCCAAACATCATAGAACTTGTAAAATAATTTATAAATAATAATACCAAAGTTTTACATACAAAAAGTCAACAACAAAGTCTTTAAACGAAAGTTCGGTTTTCGGTTCGGATCTTGTTTCGGGATAAGACCGAGGTTAGATACTACAAACCCATAACCATGGAACTAATTAAAATGATTTTAGAAACTCAAATCTTACATAAAACATGTTTATACAACTATTTAAACAAACTAGTAAACAAGAGTTCGGCTTCCGGTTTGGAGCTATTTACGGAATAACCGAGGCTAGTCTCTACAAACCCATAACCATGGAACTCAAAATGTAAAATAAAACTAAGATGAGCAGAAGTTAAACAAGTATAACTAGTTTGATAGTTAGATGCGGAAAATATATATAATCAAGGACTACTACGAGTCCTCCATGTAGCTTTGTCTTATGGGCCGGACACTTAACCGACCGAGACCGGAGAAATGCACCACCGAAGGTATAAAGGGTGCTATTATATATATGTTGTATAATAATCTTCAAGTATAAATAAGTGTTAACAAGTTGATTATAATGTAAGACTATGGTCAGTTTGACTTTGAAAAGTCAAACTGCCAAAAAAAATATGAAGAACACCTTTGAATGCTTGAGAATTGGAAGAGAAAGAGATGAATGAGCAAGGATTAATGAAGGGGATAGGGGTGTATATATAGTGTGGGTTGAAAGGGTCAAGCATGGGGTGTGATATCAAGGTTTGCATGCAAGAGGGGTTAAGACAAGTCACAAAACAACAAAAAAATAAAAAATTAAAAAATGGGCTGCTGGTCTGCTGCTGGCAGCACGTCGGTTCGCGTCCGGAAGTTCGTTTTTGATGTATCTTGAGCATTTTAAGTCCGTTTTCGAATCCGTAAAAGGGGTTTTTTCAAATTAGACAAGCGGGAATGTTTTAGTAACATAAAATCCAATATTTTATATATTTGAAATGTTCGGGATATAAATCGGGTTGGTTTACAACATAAAAACAAATATAAAATAAATACAATTTAACCCGAAATCGAGGATTGTCACAACAATGTTAATCCAAATCTTACACGTGTAATTCACCCAATAACCATCCTTTCAGTTTCGTAACTGTTATTAACCGCTGCTGCTCCCAAGCCTATAAATACATCGTGATATCCACCCCTCCCCATTCCAGCGTAGAAACAGCAACATGATCGCGGCATCATCTTAGGGGCCGCCTATGTGGCCGGCCCCATTGCCAAAGCACTCACCGAACAGCCACCAATTAACACCCCGTGAATGGAAACCAGGTATTTAATCAATCATTACAATGGTGGCTGGTGGCCAACACAGCCCGATCATGAGGTCAACTTCGGCACCGCCTCCAATGTCCCCGTACCGGATGGTGTCAGTGTGTAGGATAGCGCGAGCACCAGCCACGTCAGATGATGAACCGACACCAAAGTGTTGAGATGATGAACCACCACTGAAGCGTAACCAGAGGATACAGTTTATTGTTGTGTATTGTATACATGTTGACACCAACCCGCACGTTGAGACGGGATGATAATTGATAAACCGTTCTTATATAGAGGGCCGGTTGATTGATATCGGTGGTTTCATAGAGGTCATTTATATATAGTAAAATAAAAACTATCGATTTAATTTAGAGTTTGAAGGATTGAGAACAAGATTTAGGGATGTTTTAGGAGTTATGGATTTGGTTTAGGGTGAAGCAGTTATTGAGTAAAAAAACCTGAGTAGGGTCTTATTCAAATGATAATGTAAGAATATTGTAATGGGGTAGGAATTGTTGCTTTGTGGTTGTGTAAGAATTATTTCTACATAGATAAAATCTTTTATGGGTGGGTATTATTGTATATAGCACGTTAATGTTTGTTTGTTTTTTTTAATTGAGACTTTATTTTTGCCAAATTTGAATGTACAGTTCAATCTACGTTTAATTTTGACTTTATTTTGTTAAAATGGCACTTTGTTGTTGGATACTTTAAAATACCCCTTTAAATTGATGTTTAATTTAGACTTTGTATTGTCAAGATTACATATTGTGTTCTAATCAATTTTGACCTTATTTTGTCAAAACTGCATTTGTTGTTGCCAAATTCTCATTACATTTAACCAATCCACTTTAAATACTTTAGTCCATTTGTTGATTTTATCATACAAACTAAAGTTTAGATATTTGCATTGAAGTATTATTCCATTAGAGAAGATGCATAATATTTTTGATCCACTATTTACAAAACTGCCGGTGACCATGTATTTTTGAGTTGCCAATGTTTTCGAAATTATTTTTGAGTTGCCAATGTTTTCGGAATTATAATATGATTTCCGTTGTATGTACATAGGACTTAGGAGCATTGTTTTGCCAAACCTTTGGTTTCCCTTTATCTAATTGCATTGTGTTTTGGTTTTCTTTGATGTAATTTTGATATTTTTTATTTTAATTTTTTTAAACATATTTACCTAAAACTTTAGATTGGATCCTTAAATTTAAATGTAATATAGCTAAATGATATTTGTAGCCGAAAAAAAAGGCACTGTCGCAACGCGCGGGTAACAACGCTAGTTTTTTACTATTTTAGCTATTAATTATATATAATAATTTTATTAACCAATATTCAAAAATTAAAAGTTAAAAGTTAGTGGATTAGTGCACTAATCTTAAATATGCAGCCCTAGTTCCTTTTGTTTTGATCATGATGGGATTAGAAAGAGTTAATTCCATTCTTTTTTGTCTTGTTTATGTTGGTAATTTCAACTGGTTCAGTTCCAAGTTATTTTATTTTTGTCACAGTGGTCATCATTGCCTCTTCACCGCCATCCAAACAACAGTGAAAATCTACGAATGCTGTTCCTTGAGACTAGTTGACACAATTAAGTCTTTATGTAACTCCTCTTATGAGATATCCAAGCTTCGACTAAAAGGGAGAAGGTCTTTAATTGAAATATTTGTCATAACAAATTTAGATACCCCATCAAGATTATAAGGAATTGCTTAAACTTTATTCTTTGAATAAAATAAGAAATCTCTTTTATATACAAACACCATCCCCATGGTGTGTGAATAAGGCTATACGGCTCGTATAGGGCCTATACGAGTTGTATATGCCTAACTTATTAACATGCGTACGGAGGTGACAGTGTTACAGCCTTTTGCGGTCTATACGAGCCGTATAGACCCTATACGGCTCGTATATGGTTTATACGACTCATATAGACAGCATGTCAGATGTACCTTGACCAGATATTTATTATTATTTTATAGTTTATATGAGCCGTATATATGTACATGCCATGTATCAGTTTTTCTTGCTCCAACCATGTCAGATTTGTGCGTTGCTTTGTAAGATAATACCAAAAGTTGTTTGGCTTATTGTAACATTGGGACATAAGCCTAAAACATGATAGATTTGTGTGATGATTTATGATTTCCTGTAGACTCTATACGAGTCGTATAGCCTATAACTCGGATGTTATTTTTAATATTTTTATAATTTAAAAAAAATATATACGAGTCGTATAGCCCTATACGGCTTGTATAGGGGCTATACGATACAAATAAATGAAAACTGACACTTCTAACTGAAAATGACTTGACACTACACCTATACGAGTCGTATATGCCCTATACGACTCGTATAGGCCCTCCTGGTGTTTGAAAAACCTTCTTGGTGTATGAATGACCAAAGTATTTTTTCCACGTGAAATTTAATTTGCAACGATACTCATGTATAGATAGATCATTTTGATTGATATGACATCTTTGGTATGAAGATTACACAATGAGATATTAATTTTACTATGTATCAAAAGGCTTGTACCTTAGTGTGCATTAAATGGTGTCTCTTTTTTGAGGTTGAGGGTTCAATTTTCACAATAAACAATAATGTGGTTTTAAAAGTAGTATTAATATTATTGAGTGTGTATGAGGTTCATCATTCAAAAATCAATTTATTACATGTTTATTATAGTTGTTGCAAACTATAGATACAGGCATGCAGCCTTTGAAAAGTCTTGAACTAGATATAATTCATCGCTTATAGAATTTAAGATCCAACACAAAGCACCATAATTACACCTAGCTAAAAATATCAGCGTTTACATGTTTAAACAAGTATCATAAAATGAATCCAAATTTATTTTTCACTTTTAAAGAAATCCCCATTAAACTAGCCAATACAAATTAAATAAATTTCAGACGTTCCTCTTATCTTTACATGTCTTTGTAACGTTATATTACTTGTATCACTAGCATGGAGATTGAGAAGATCATTGAAATCTAGCTTAATTAATTATCTTAGTATTAGTAAATATGATCTAACCATCAGAAAGATTTCCCATCTTAACCAAAAGTTCAAACATTTATAGATAGAAGCATAGTCACGTAAAATCAATAGCTATCTTGGTCATTGACAAAGTTCATAGAACTTGCATAGTTGCAGGTAATCTATACCAACAAGAGAAGCGTACAAAGCAATGAATGATGTTGTTCAGCCGTCCAAACACATTATGACCCACACGGCCACACACTAAATCCACAAGCAATGTTGAGCATAAAGAGATATGGCCTTGTTTATAGAAAGAATCTCGAATGACGAACAGTTTGCATGTGTCCCACACAGGAGCTCGTCACATAGCAACTTGTCACGAATCAAGATGGTCGAGAAGTTGTACGTCGAACGATCATCTTAATTATTCTTCCATATAATTTAGCAATATTGGCTTACATATTAATTAATTAAACCATGCATAACCACTAATTATCAACACACGAAGTACAAAGGATTCCAATTTCCACAAACTTAGCTTGACTCACACTAGGTAAGTCAAGCACAATCAAAAACCCTCCAACCCGCAAGATATGATCTAAAGACAATCAAACGAAAAGAATTAAAACATGTTATTTATGAAAATACCCTTAATATTTTTTAAACCAAAGGTTAATGTTAAAAATAAATAGCAAGCCACTAGAAGAAAACCGGTTTGATACGGTGACCTTTTAGCAACGACATGCTATCACCGGCATAGGGGTGACTATCGCGATGACAAGTCACCGGCATAGGACAGGTTGTAACACCCCAACCCGGAACAGGCTGACGTGTCACCATTACAGATATCATAAACCAAACTCAATCCGTTTAAAAGAAAGAAATAGAATCCAAGGACAACCAACGAGTTGAATCGAACTGAAATAAATCCTAAGTCTCATTTATTAAATGTTAAAATAAAAGAAAATAGACAAAGTCTTTATTCTTGAACTTCATTTTTTACTCTCATCACTGATTTCCCTGATTTCCCGAATTACCTGTCAACACATAAGACAAAAACAAACAAGAAAATACGGCTGAGCCAAAAATTGCCCAGTAACGAAAAGAACAATAGTAATGACGATAAGATGAATGAACGGAAGCAAAATAATAACCAAAATCTACCATAACGAAAATAAATATGATACTGAAATCTGATACTTTTAGAACCTATGACAATATCATACCAGAACAAAAACCGATACTACACGTATTACTAAACATATAATGGAGACTAACTTGCACGAAGAGTGATGTTACTAAAATAAGTCGCGTAATTAAAGGAGTACCCAGAGCCGAAACATATGACATATAACTTGTAACATATAATGTGTGACGTGTAACATATAACTGAACTAGGATCGATCCATACGCCCCTAAACGGCCAAAGTACTACCATAGTACTAGTTAGAGACGCCAGGAATTTTTAAAACACACTGTCACGAAAAGTGTTGTGCTCGGGTAACAGAGTACTAAACCTGAATGGCTAGCATATAACATATTAACAGAAATTCATATTATTATCCATAGGAACATGCAATAATGAATACGAGTTTATAAAATCTATTGCATGCTACAAATCTATCTAACCAAAACCAGTAACCAAAATAAATAGCTGAAACAAAACTAAATAAAAAGTTGACGTATAAAATGTCCAAAGACCAAAATAGGTTGTATCGATAGAGACAACTTGGTGGTACTAAAAATATAAAATAATGAATAGAGCTAATACTATAAGTAAACGAAAACAGAATCCGTACTACGAAGTAACGGAATACAATTAATACTATGAGTAAACGAAAACAAAAACCGCACCTTACTGATGATAGCGATAGAAATAGCAATAAACCGTAAAAATCCTTAAGCTTGAATTAATCGCCACAAGAACCTATAACTTAAAATTATATTTTGGTACCCACGTTTATTGTTGGTGTTAGTATACTAATTGATTGTTTTCAATATTTGATTATAACCCCATACATTCGTACGTTTATTAGTCTGTGTTTAATCTACAAAACATTTACTAAGATAATTTGGAAAACTAACATTATGAAACTCAACTTATATTTTAGATATACTAACACATTGTAAATTAAATTACAAGGATTGTTTTAAAAATAATTAGATAAAGAAAGTCAACAAAAGAATATGGAGGAAAACAATTTCAACAATGAGTTTAAAAAAAAAAGACTTATGAGGTTTCTTCATGAAATCTTTACAAAGTTATTTCCTATTCGGTTGACCAAGCCCACTTTACATAACTTTAATATACTTTAAAATAAAACAATTAGTTAACTGTTAAAACAGTTTTGAGACTAAACTATTAAACCAGATTCCTATCTATTAAACTACACTAGCGTGGGGTGGGCTGCCCAGCACCCGAACCTGTGGATCGGATCCGGGTCAGATCTGGGTAGTCTACCCACACCAATTGTGGGTTTAAAAAGGGTAGGTTTCAACGAGTATTAAACCTCTGTTTGCAGATGTATCTTCCCAAAATTAAACCAGTTACCAACGGACGAAAGCATATGATTTTGAATTTTATATGTTCAAAACTCTTGATTAACAATGGAATTAAAACGTATGTAATGGTACCTCGAACCGAGATGAACTGTTGGGTTGTTTCAGACTTCCAACGAGCAGAACCAGAGCACGTCGAAGTAGACAACACGTACAATGGTTTGACGATGGCAAATGGTACGTCACACGGGCGGTTGCGGCGGAGACGGCAACGTAGTTCGATGGAATAATAGTTAGGGTTCTTAATGGGGAGATTATTGTTGTATATATATATAAACGAGTGGTACGCACCATGTAGTTCGGTTTGGCAGTTCAAAATCGGATTAGATTGGAATCCCGTATTCGCAGGAGACGAAACGTAATGTGCAGAACTTTGTGAGATATCAAAAATCAAGATCTGTAAAAGGCAAACCTAGCCCTCCAACTTATTCCTATATTTATTTGATGATTTACAATTAAATCCTTCGAGTTTAGTTTTAGTTTGTTTAAACCTTATATATTATCCAACTTATAGTTATTATAAACAAATCAGTTAGTCAACACTAAAAATTCGTCAGTTCTACTAATTATTAACCCGACATATTAATCTGATAATTAATGTCTTAGAATTTTGTATTTTATATATTACACAGGTTGTACTTTTAGTTTCTGGGTGACCTTTTCCGATGTAGTCACGAGTATATATATCATAGGTTGGAATTGTGAAAATTATGGGACCATATGAAAGGTATGTCCTATGACAACTCGTCACAAAAAAGGTTGTTTATTGAATTTCTATGTTCCTTTTATTCCGAAATAACTGATAGATAAAATGGCAAAAGACGTCTTTTACGTTTGACTTGATTTTCATTAGAAGTCCTTTAATGAAAGAAATAGCAAAAGGCATAATTCATGTTTCAAATTTGTTTCACGTTACGTTATTTGTCACTAACCCAGTTAAATATTTTCGTCAAATTTGGTCATGTGCAAGACACATGAGGGTATTTTTGTAAATTCATACATTTTTTAATAATTAAAATAAAAGAATAAAGATATTTTAAAATAAAAGTAAGTTCTCTCTCTTTCATCTCTTTTCTCTCTCTCTCTCTCTCACTCACCTGCACCACAGACCACACCACCACCGGACCACCGCAAACCACCGCTTAAAGGCCAATCCAATCGAGATTAGGGATAATCTCAGATCTGAAAAGTCCAATCCATTCAAATCTTAGCAGATTACGGGTGTTTGTACAAGCTTAATTAAAGTTTCATCAGCGAAATCAATCTATATTTGAGTTTTATCGGATTTTGAGAATGATGGTTCATTACCTTAGATCCGATTGATTTTAATCATGATATTCAGATGGCTGAATCTGAAGAGGTTTTTGGTCGGAATGCAGAGAGGGTGAGAGAGAGAGAGAGAGAGTAAAGATGATTCAACGGTTGTGACTACCAGATACGGTTGTGGTGATTGCCGGTGTATAGTCGGTGTGGCGGTGGAAGGTTCAACCTTTTAGATTTACCCTAATCGAAGCTGATGAAAGTCGCAAACAGGAAGTTCTGATTATTTTTTAACCAAAATCGCCGGAAAACTGACAGGGGAAATAAGAGAACGGTGGTGGTGTCAGGGTTTTGCTGTGGTGGTTTGGTTCGAAAGGTTTTTTTTTTCTGCGGCGGTGGTTTCATTCTGATTGGATTGCGGTGTTCCGGTGGTGGTGTGGTCTGTGGTGCAGGTGCGATGGTGAGAGAGACAGAGAGAGAGAGAGAGAGAGGAGATGAAAGAGAGAGAACTTATTTTTATTTTAAAATATTTTTATTCTTTTATTTTAATTATTAAAAAATGTATGAATTTACAAAAATACCCTCATGTGCCTTACACATGACCAAATTTGACATAAATATTTAACTGGGTTAGTGACAAAGAACATAACGTGAAACAAATTTGAAATATAAATTATGTCTTTTGCTATTTCTTTCATTAAAGGACGTCTAATGAAAATCAGGTCAAACGTAAAGGACGTCTAATGAAAATCAGGTCAAACGTAAATGACGTCTTTTCCTATTTTGTCTAATTGATATTATGAATGATGTCGTATACATAAAGGGTTTCTCTACAACGTGTCGTCAGTAAAAGTTTTCTTAATAACTTAATCGTTGAATAAATAGAAGACGTCATTCTGTTTTATTGCGCCGACAAATTGTATATATAGGGTTTACCATGCGCAGCAGCCCCCTGGCTACTACAGTCATGATCATTCATCACAACTCATCTCCTTGATTCAATGTCTCTGGTAATAGCCACCCACTACAATTACAAAGAAATTAAGCCACCCAATACGACAAGCCTTTACCCCTTATAGCGACATGTCTTCCCAACTCATTTAGCGACGAAATGTTTTCGCCATAGGTATTGTTGCCTAAGTAACGACACTAAAGGTCAAGATGTCGTCGGGCCATCCATGTCGACAACAAATGTAATCGCTACATGTCATCTATGCCAAAGGCAATTATCGTCGCTACATGGTATGTCGTGTTAAATCAAATTTCTTGTTGTGTTTCCTGCCCTATGCCACCGACTTCCACCACTATGAGCCACCTCCATCTCCGTCACCATTACCACCTTACATAATTAGTCATCTATATTTTGGGGGTGTTAAAGCGGTTTGAAGTTCCAAAACACATAAACCGATCATTAACCACGGGTTCTGCTGACCAGAAACAGTTATTGGGTAGTAGCTGGATCCAGCTAATTAATAAACTGTTTTACTGTGCACCACTAACGAAAGGTATTTTAATCATCTAGACTAAATTGTACCGGACCTGGAAAATTTTAATGAATATGTAAGCAAACAAATTAACTTAAGGAGACGAAAGCTAGCATGACAAATGTATGTTAATGAGTGAACATAAACGAACTTTCGCGAACACGAATGAACAAGCGAGGTATGTATAATGTATTTATGTCCGTTCGTTTGTTAAATAATTTATCGAACAAACAAACTCGTGGCCGAACAATTTGTTGAACATCCAATCTATCTATATGGGCAGTTGAAGGTGTACGAGAAATGTTTATGAAATTTATTTTTATATTTTGAAATAAATAAACAAAGAAACGTTTCCAGGATGGGGTTTTGGTACTTGTGAAATTAAGTTATTTTATTTCTAACATCTATAATATATCTATAATATATATAAACGAAACCTTTAAAATCCTACGTGTCACGTTGTGGTCGCTCATTCCTTTTTTGAAAGCCACCAGATTTTTTGATTTTTAAATGGAGACCTCTCGTTGATTTAACCCAAATTCATCGGCGTGTGTCTTACCAAAACCAGATAGCTATTAAACAGGTTATAACATCTCATTAAATTAAAAATTAATCTTACCAATTATTTGATATGAAAATTTTATAAAATATGGATATACTAAAATTTAATATCCAATTTAAAAAGAAAACGATATTACTTATAATTAATAAACAATATTTGATATGAAAATCTTATAAAATAGGAATATACTAAAAATTAATATCTTATTTTATTTAAAAAAAATATATTATTTATAATTAAGAAACAATTTTATAATAAAGAAAATAAACGGGTAATGGGTATCACCAAACCCAGATAGCTTTTAAAACAGATTATAACATATCATTTATTTGTGAAACCATTTCATTATCAAACCTTAAGTATATTAATTATTAACTTTCTTACAATAAATAAAATTAAAATCCAAATATGCATATATAAATATTAAAAACGAATAATGTAAAACAACCCTCGTAATACGAGGAATAAAATCTAGTTATTATAATCATCGCATCCTTTCTATATGATGATTACCGAGTATACACCACTTTATAAAAAAGGATGAATATTAGTGCACACTTTCCTGATATAAATAAACAGTTCAAAAGGTATTTCTAATGATTCGTTCCACTTTTGCGTTTAGTTACTTTTCACGTACTATTGTATGAATAGTTTTGTTTATAGCCCGGGTGATTATATAATATTTTTTAAAAAAAATTTATATATGAATATCCATTGATTATTTATGATATATAAAACTATGTGTTATAAGTTAAATAGAGTTAAATAGAAGGATCAGCTAAAAACAATCATGCCACTATAAATAGCGTTAAATAGAGTGTATGTTGTGTGTTAACTATGTTTAACTAAATTTTTTTAAAAAAAAAACGTAATTGATTGGTTACCGGTGGGGTGGATCCCATCTTTTTGAGCCCTTTAGACGCTAACAAGCTAGACAACGGGAAAGAGGAAAGAGGTGTACCGCCCCCATTGTTTTAGCCATTGTGGTGTAGCAAGTGTTAACCTATGTACATGTTTGACGCACAACTTTTTGTTAAGGATTTAGAGAATAGCTATTTATATTGCATATTCTTCTTCGTTTATGCTTATGCATATACAAGGGCGAATCTTTTCACAGGTCGGGCTAGGTGGTCACGGCCCCACCATCTTTTTCGCTCAGTAGTGTATTTTAAAAAAAAAATATATATATGTACTAAGTCTGGCCTAGCCATATTATTTGAGTCTGGGCTATCCAGATTATATTTGAGTCCGACCTACCTTTGAAAATTTTATAAAAAGCCTAAGAAATAAAGCAAGCATCAAAGTCTAAAACCCAACCTCTAACATCTTATAAATTGTCAAAGTTGGAACGGCCTTGAGCGGTGCCGCTGATGGGACGTGTGGATGTGAAATCGAAAAGGACAGAAGCAGGCAAGTTACAACCACGTTTCAATCAATTAAACAAGTTTGCTAGAACCATTTACTAATTAAAAGTTGTATTTAACTCTTGTTTAAGTTGGCTTGTGAGTTAAGTGTATGCAGCAAGTAGCAACTGATGTTTCTCCAAAGCAACCTAGCAAAACTTCTAAGCTTCGGCATGCTTTAAAATTGTATTCTTCTTCCTCTAGTTTCATATAAAATTATCATTTTAGCAAACATTGCGATAAAAGTTAAAAGAAAAGGACCATAATGTCCATTTGACAAATTAAAGAAATTAAATGACCATAATGTCCATTTGAATAGTTAAAGTAAACAAAATATCCATTTGAACCGTCATTACTCCTAATCCCTCAATTTCGTTGACCCGCACATAATGTCCAACGAGATTTTCAGGATTTTTTTTTTTTGAAAGGGGGGCCATTTTACAAGATCTAATCACAAGGGGGGCTGGAAATTTTTTTTTTCAAAAGAGGGGTTACCTCCCTTTGTAATGGCGGGGAGTTTGATATGTAATAGGGGTGTTAGTCAATGACAGGTGGGTTTGATATGTACGAGGTTCTCCCCTCCCTTAGAAATGGCGGTGGGCTTGAAAAAATGGTTTCCCCTCCATTCTCAATGGCGAGGACTGCAAAATGATACTCCCCTCCCTTTGTAATGGCGGGGAGTTTGAAAAAGATATCTCCCTCCCTTTTAAAGTTTGCCCGACGTTTGAAAAGCCATTTCATCTTTTTTAGACTCCCCTCCGTTACAAATGGAGGGGAGATACCTTTTTCAGACTCCCCGCCATTACAAAGGGAGGGGGGTATCATTTTGCAGTCCTCGCCATTGAGAATGGAGGGGAGACCACTTTTTCAAACCCACCGTCATTTCTAAGAGAGGGGAGAACCTCGTAATCAAACCCACCTGCCAATGACTGACACCTCTATTACATATCAAACTTGCCGCCGTTACAAAGGGAGGTAACCCCTCTTTTGAAAAAAAAAATTTCCAGCCCCCCTTTAAAAAAAATCGATTTTCAGCCAACCAATCACTTGTCCAAAAATATCGCCGAGCGCCTGAAAAGTTTTGTCAGGAGAACTTGATAAATCTCGTCAAACGCCTAAAAATCTCTTAGTTTTTGACACATGATAAATCTGACTAGTTAAAAATCATGTCGTTTAATAATTAAAAAGTGATCGGGTCTACGAGGTTTACTAGTATATTTTAGCAATTGTTTGGTCAAATAAACATTTTTGTCTATATCATCTTCCAAAAATTATGCAACTTAATACAAACCAGCCAATGATTATCTACCACGTGTCAACTTCTCACTGGGTGCATGGGACCACCTCTACGTTCCCTTCCAAGCCATGGCCACCTTGACCTACATTGTACCTATAACTCTATATACACACACATATACCACATTGTATCTATATGTTTATAATTATTTTACTCTTTTCATGGACTGTCGATTCTCTCTTCTCACTTTCTTTATATTCCTCTCTGGAGTCGTCGCCACCGCTGACTCTGGTGATAATATATTCATCCGTCAGGTGGTTGACAATAAAACCCACCACTTCGAGGCCTTCAAACGTAAGTTTGGCAAGTCCTATGCTTCCCAGGAGGAGCATGATTACAGGTTATCTGTTTTTACAGCTAATTTGCGCCGAGCTTAGCGTAACCAGAATCTTGATCCATCGGCGGTCCACGGAGTTACTCAGTTCTCCGATATGACCCAGAGGAGTTTCATAAACACCTCGGATTGAGGTCTCGTGTTAAGTTCCCCTCTGATGCCGGCAAAGCTCCCATCCTTCTGACGGATAATCTTATAGAAAATTTTGATTGGCGCGATCATCGTGCTATCACCAGCGTCAAGAATCAGGTAGTATTATTTGTAAGGGTGTACATGGGTCAGTTTCAAAGTCATAACAATATAAAACATATATGATTTGGATTTTAGTTTTTGAAAATCGTTCGTTTGGTATTTGGATTTATGGTTTGGTTTTGAAATTTTTGGACCGATAATAAGTCGAGCCTAAATCTTTAAACAAACAAGCTAAAATGTTCGTGTTACGTAACTAGTTATTAAATTCCTATAAATTACTTAATATCCAAAATAAAAAAAATGAAAATCCATATCGGTTTGGTTTGGTTTGGTTTTAACTACAAGCAAAACCAAAAGTAATTTCTGTTTTTCGCAAAAACATAAAACGAAATTGTCGTTTTTCTTGTTTGGACTAGGTAATTTCGATTTTCTGCATACTCGTCTGCCGGCCCAAGTTTGAAAAAGAAAATACCAATAAAACCTTGTCACGTAAGCAATTACATCGACAGGTTGAGATCTATGGGTCAAATTCACACCAAGATGAAAATCCCAAATTCACACCAAGATGAAAATCCAAGACAAAAAGTCATAGGGGGAATTTTGCACCAAGAAATGTCTATAGAAACTAAAAAAATAAAAATATCAATGTTTATTTTGTTAAATTAACCATTAAATTAAACTACAAATTTGGTGAACTTTTTTGATAATCATATAAATCTTGCACAAAGGATTCATCTCTTGTAATGGTGATTGAAATCAGGGTTCATATGGATCATGCTGGACATTTAGCACAACCGGGGCATTAGAAGGTGTTAATTTCCTGGCTACCGGGAAGCTCGAGAGCCTTAACGAACAACAACTTGTTGATTGTGATCGCGAGGTTCCATTGATCATAATCTAATCCAATTAATATTATTTTATCATTTATCCTCTAATCTCATTAATTATTATCTACAGTGTGATCCAGAAGAATAAGGATCATGTGACGCTAGGTGCAACGGCAGTCTCATGAACACCGCACCGAAACGCCAAAGGAGGTGGAGTCCCCGTCCCGGGGACACGCCAGGGACGGAAGCGCCGCCGAAACGTTTCCCGACCATTTCTGAAAATTGGGGACGGGTGTAATACGTATCTGGGCTTTGGGTACGGCGTGTTTGAAGTTTCCGAAACGGAGATTCCAGAGGAGATTCCGGCACCGGAGTAGTAGGAAGAAGAAGGAAGATTTTTTTTTAGGTTTAAACTAAGTTTATGTTTTTTAGCATTTAACCCCTTTATGTTTCATTTGTATGAATTTAATCCTTAAAACTTTTAAACTTTCATATAAAAAGGTGTTTTTTTCTTTAATCTAGTCTCTTTAGGTTTGTATATTTCATTTGTAACCCTAGATTTTAATTAACGTATTCAATTCTTAAACAATATATAAACAGGGGAAGGTTATCATACAAAGTGAAAAATCGTACTAAACGTGAGAACTGAACAAAAATTGAATTTTGGGCGATGGCATAATCGTAAATAACAAGAAATTGATTCTTCACCCTTCAGAAATACAATTGCTCAGCATCTTCATCAATTTTAATCACTTCCATCAAATTGTTTCTCAAATTCCATCAAAATCGCCCCGCATCGTCATCAAATTAGTTTGATTTTAGAACCATCAGCTAATTTAATTTTAGAACCATCAGATAATTTGATTTTAGAACCAAAATCATGAGTCGCACACCTCAATTTAAGTTCTGCGATCGTTCAATTGAACCCACGTAATGCGCTAACCAGGCGATTATAGATTCAGAAGTATTAGGGTTTTTAAAGGATATTCAGATGGAGAAGAAGATAGGATAATTACTCTACTAGAGTAATTTTTTTTATATAACTAGAGTAATAATGAAATCAAACAAATTACCACAAACTAATCTAGAATTGATGAGCGAACCATCAAGGAACCAAACCCCCTTGTTTCACAAATTACTTTACTTTATAAATGTTTATTACTCTAGTTGCAATATAAAATTACACTACTTGAAATTGAAAATTACTCTACTTATAATATAAAATTGCATTACTTGAAATTGAAAATTACTCTATTTGTAATAAAATTACACTACTTGAAATTGAAAACCAATATACTTATAATATAAAATTACGCTACTTAAAATTGAAAATTACTCTAGTTTATGTTTACTCACAAAACCAGTAACATGATTACTCTACTTATGATAAAAATTACTCTAGTTACATGTTTAGGTCATAATATTCAAATATATAATTATTCTACTTAAGAAAATAATTACTCTAAGTATCATTTGAAAACCTTTGAAGCGTAATAACCAGCAACTATTATACTCTGTTTTTTGAACCTTTTGTTGTTTTAAAAAATCTATGTTGCAAGCTTCAAATCATCAATCAATTTCATTTGCAAAAAGAAGTAGCTAATTAGTTCAATTCACAAGTTTTAATTGATGGATTAGTATAAATTGTAAGCATCAATTTGTCTCTGTAGTGAACTTTTGTTCATGAAATTGATTTATTTAATTGATCGATTGATTATGTATTACAGTTGAATGATTGATATGGTATCTACAACCGGTCGATTAGGTAATTTATATTTAATCTATTGCTTTGAAAGCTTTAATTGATCGATATGTTTGAAGCATGAAGATGAAAAAGAGGAAACCTTTTAATTACAAAAATGCCATCGTAAAAAATTTGTAAATCCTTCAGTTCGCACGTTTTGTATAATATTTTTATTTGTATTTGATCCAACCTCTATATATATATATATTGGACTCTGTTTAATATATTTGTATTTTTTTTATATTCTTTTTTGCGTACCGTTGCCGTACCCGTATCTCGGATTTTGATTTTTGCCATTTCCTGTACTCGTAACATCCCCGTATCCTGGTCCCGTACCCGTTCCCGTGCTACTTTAGTTACACTTGATCCGACCTCGGAACTTGCAAATTCAACAAATGCAAGGTGGTTGCATCCGTGGCTAACTTCAGTGTAGTGTCACTAGATGAAGACCAAATTGCTGCAAATCTGGTTAAACATGGTCCGCTAGCTATGGCTATTAATGCGGCTTACATGCAAACCTATATCGGCGGGGTCTCATGTCTGTTTGTGTGCACGAAGAGGCTAGACCATGGGGTGTTATTGGTTGGTTATGGTGCGATGGGCCATGCGCCCATAAGAATGAAGGATAAGCCATATTGGATTATTAAGAACTCGTGGAGTGAGAATTGGGGAGAAAAAGGGTATTGCAAGATCTGCAAGGGTCATAATGTGATAAGAACCGAAATTAAGAACTTGATTACTGAAATTGAAATGGATAGTGACCCGATTCGAGATGGGTGATCTCCAGTTTACAAGGTTAACAAACCCTAATTTTAATAAACAAAAACATCGACATCATCCACAAAATGCAGAAAACAAGACTTAAAACTAAAATTGAGGTGGGAACAGTTATGAATTATGGTGGGAACGGTTATGGGTTGAACTCCCCACTTCCAGACATCATGGGTCACCCTTGTTTCCCTCCATTTAGCTTCAAATGGGCCTGACCCGGTTCAGCTTAGCCCAAACCTAGAGTTGGGTTCATATCAATGCAACCTGCCAGGAGAATCGACTTGTCCTCAAGTCGAGCAACCGAAAACGGAGCCCCTGGTCCAGTGGTGTGCGTTTCAAAGGGTTCAATAGTGAGGTGGCTAAACGTAGACGGCTGCTGATGACCCGGTGGGAGTCCTTGTAGCTTGTAGTCCTTACCATTGATAGTAAACTTCAAAAACATCTCTTTCCAATTTGCTTGAACCGTGTTAAGTGTGGCTAACCATTGAATTCCGAGTACCACATCTGCCCCTCCTAACGAAAACGGGTAGAAATCTTGTGTGATTTTGAGTCCTGATATCTGTAGCGAAACATCCCGGAAAACACGGCTGCATCTAATGACGTCACCATTTCCAATTTGAATTCCAAACGCGGGTACTAACTAGGAGGTCAGGTTTAATTCATGGACCAAAGTGTCAGCTATGAAGTTGTGAGTTGACCCACTGTCAACCAAGATCAGTACTTCTATAGAACCGAGTATACCATGAATCTTCATGGTAGTGTTGGTCGATTTACCTAGCAGGGCATGTAGACTTATTCTAGCAAAATCATCTCCCGACTCCTCTTGTTCTCTCTCTTTGGAAATAATCTGATTTTCTGTTGTATCCGCCATCTCCAGCAATTTGAATGTACCCACCTTGCATCGGTGACTAGGACTATACTTGTCACCACATTTAAAACATTCCCCCCTTACAACCCGGGCTTGTTTCTCAGTATCGGATAGATGAAAATACGGTTTCTGCTGTATAGTAGAAGGGTTAACCGGGGTCGAGGTTTGAGGTTCAGGTTTTAAATGGTTCAAAGGGGAAATTACGGGTGACCCTTTATCGGTGCGGGTGTGGCTGATTTTAGACTCGTATTCGAGAGCTAAACTCATGGCCTTGAAGACCGTTTTTGGTTTATGAATCCTGACATTCGCTTTGAGTTCTTCTTTGAAACCGTTGAGACAAACAGCGAGGAGGCAATGTTCTGGCCAATTGGTAACGCGGGACGACCTTTTGGCAAATTCTTGACGATACTCTTGTACATTTCCGTTTTGTTTGATACTGCACAGATGTTCATCTGGGTTTTGGAATTCTGCAGGTCCAAAATTTTTCTGAAGGTCATGGACTAGATCTTCCCAGAACTCGATTTCCCGATCAGTCGAAAGCCACGAGTAAAAATCCAACGCGTCTCCTTCCAAGTGCATTGAAGTCACGTCAACCTTGTCTTCCTCGGGTATGTTGTAGTAACGAAAATATTTTTCAGCTTTTAGTACCCACCCACGAGGGTCCCCATCACTGAAAGTTGGAAAATCGATTTTGTTGTAACGACGATAACTGCTTCCCGACGAATCTGCATCAACAAATCTACTAGACCCCCCTCCGAATTTCTCATTCTTGTCGCGTGCTTTCAGAGCAGCGACTTCAGTTTGTAAGGATTCCATGGAGGCTGCAATGGCTGCCAATTGGATAGCCACAGTGTCAGGGTTCGTTTGGTTTGGGTCTGAATTACTTCGGGTTTGAGGAGCCATTTTGTTTCAAAAATTGACTACAGAGACGGGAATTAAAGGTTGGATTTGGAGTTGCAAAGAGTGGGGCTTCCTGGCAATGAACCAAATGATAAGAACCGAAATTAAGAACTTGATTACTGAAATTGAAATGGATAGTGACCCGATTCGAGATGGGTGATCTCCAGTTTACAAGGTTAAAAAACCCTAATTTTAATAAACAAAAACATCGACATCATCCACAAAATGCAGAAAACAAGACTTAAAACTAAAATTGAGGTGGGAACAGTTATGAATTATGGTGGGAACGATTATGGGTTGAACTCCCCACTTCCAGACATCATGGGTCACCCTTGTTTCCCTCCATTTAGCTTCAAATGGGCCTGATCCGGTTCAGCTTGGCCCAAACCTAGAGTTGGGTTCGTATCATAATGTTTGTGGAGTCGATTCGATGATGTCGACTGTCATTGCGGTTCGCCATCACTAATCTGTTGATATTATTGTGAGGCTTTCATCATGTATGTAAGAATTGTTGATGAAATATAAATATTGTGCAAATGATTGATTTGAGTTTATGGCTTTATTCATCCTCTATACCTATTTACTTATACATGAAAAAAAAACCTAAAATATCCAATACAATAATGGCTTATCATACATTACGTAGGAGAATACGCATGCCGTTGATTTAAAAAAGCACATGGTGACAAAATTGGAAATTCATTAAATTCCGTTTTTGTTCTGATTAACCGTACGCTTGTGTATCCAGAATTAGTTCACTATAACAGTTTACGTTGATCTTAAATCTATATCTATGGTGCTTACTTTTTTTTATCTCATCAGAGTCATAACTAACTTTCGCTTGACCCATTTTATTGCGTTTAAATATGGTTCTCTTTATCTATGTAATATATGTGGATGGGCCGATGGCCGATGGCCGATGGGGGAGATATAATGAGAATATGTATACAACCTTTTTGTTTGAATGGTTACGTGTAAAATAATTAATATGGTTTTTATTTTCGTTAGTGGAACTTTTTATCGAAGCAAGGTTATCTTTTGGAGTTTAACTAGTAGGGGGCTGGATATTTTGTTAGATATATAATAACATTATATAACTACGGTTAGCTTTTGGTGTCATATTTTGTGTATTTTTGCCTTTTTAGTTCATGATTTGCTTAACGTGCACAACTCATTTTTGCTTGATAATAACAGAAGGTTTTGCACCGGATTGTCATGACAACTTGTTGGTGCATTTGAAAAGCTAGAAGTGAGGTCATTTTCTGCAGCATATTGTACTCAGTTCTCGAAATGATAGAGAGGATAAAGACTCAGGACCATCTTTGAATTAAAAATATGTCGTCTTTTAAAGTTCTTATGTGAAAATTAAGATTGGTGTAATTCAACTTTTGGTTTTAATTGTTTGTTGTTCTATAACCTCTAGCGTCTTGCTAGTTGTACCGTCAATGAAATTTGCTATTTAAAAACACACGCATATATATAAAATGTCATATGTATTTCATTAAATATATTGATAATATTATACTATATATTATATTTATAATAAATTATTTAATGCTTTAAAATATTGATTATAAGTTATGTGTGTTATATTTATAATACTATATTTAATGTTATTTTATTATATTGTATAAAAAGTAAATTATTTATATAACATAATAAGTTAGTTAATACTGTTTAATACTATCTGATGTTTATATAAACTGATTTATTTTAATATGACGTTATTGATTATTATATTATTATTTATATAGCATTATATAATATGGATATAACATTAAATATTATGGTTATTATGTAATAATTTAAATGATTTTGTAGCATATATTATTTATATAAAATTTAACTATAAATACAATAAAATTTATTTATCGACATTATATAAACATTATGAAATATTAAATAATTTATAACGTATATAATATTATATATAATGAATATAATATTGTCAATATGTTTTAATAAAATACAAAGAGATTATTTATTATTTTAATAATATAATGTTATGTCACACTCCGACTAGCAAATACGGAAGCGTAAAACGGAAATGTAACAGACACCTCTAGTATCAACACATTGTTTATAATGAAACATTACAAACTAATTTACATTATATTATATTGTTATATCTTCGATTACAAGCTAAGTGGTACAATTACAACAAGTCTGTTATACTATCTATTTCTTACTATTACACTTGCTTTTATTCATACAGCATCAACCACACTTTGTACACGTAGCACATCACCAAGTTATTCCAACTTTGGTATACCTGAAAAGCAGTTTAAAACGGGTAAACTACAAGAGTTGACGAGTTTCATGAGTTTCAAGAAACAGTTATGCGTAATCACGAGTCATCGTTTATAAGTATGTATGTAAATGGATGTAATTATGTTAAGCTACACTGAAGCCTTAACTGTTCGTTCGTGCTGCATGCTTCCATTTCCCACGCCCAATCAATCAATGTGGCCCCCTTTCCGCCCACCACATGCCCCCAAGTAAATATGTCTAACACTACTAGCATGTTTGTATAATTATAGTCATGTGAAAACGGGGTAAAGTCTTAGCAAACCGTACCATCTCCGTTTGGGTTTGTCAAACCAATAGTACTATTCACAAGCCACCGGCTCGAGGTTAATTACTGTGTTAGTGGGGACTTTCATATGTTAGCACTTAGATAATTCACATCATTACACGTTTCAGACATGTATATGTAATCAAACATGTTTTTCACCCCAAAAGTTCGTAAAACTGTTTAAAGAGAGGGGTCATGAAACTCACGGTTTAATAGAGATCCGGTACCGTGTCAGCTCGTAGTTTGTTTAACTTGTTATCACTAGTCCCTATCATCAATATTATAATAAAATTAATATTTTTATATTATTATAATCTCTATACTAAACAGGGCTGTATATCAAGTCCGGGTATAGCTGTTACACCTAGAAAGTGTCAATAGGCTTAGATTGTGATGTTGTTCAATATTTAATACTTAAAACCGAACTTGGCTCAGTTTCCCTATTTCACCAGCTAGGCCAAGTTGATTGTTTATGTGTTTAGAAAACAGGTATGAGTATGTAAACTTGGGTAAACGTGATGGTTGATAAGATGATTAAGTTATAAAGAAAGATCACAAATTAGGGGTGTGGATTCACTATGGGGCTCATTTCCGTTTATTTAGTCTGGTTAGGAGAAATACGTGCACAATTCACCCAAATTGTCCGGATTTCTCACAAAAAGTTTGGTTTTACTTAATTAACCCAAAAATATGGTTTTTGATCACTCTTGATGTTCTGATATTCCAACAGGTTCGTTAATCAAGAACTCGTCGGTTTTTATCAGAATTGAATTTGTTTAATATTCAGTTTAGCATAATTAATTATCCGTTTATCATTAAATTATAAAAATTTAGTCACTTATCAATTAAAATATATAAATTTTTATAAAAATATTTTTAAAATTATTTACTAATTTATTAATTTATAAAAATTCATTTTACATGCTATATTTAACCCGAAAATCGACCATTTATACCAAAAAATTTTCGAAAAATCCAAAAAAATTCCTGAGTGAACAAAAATACTTCCTAAAACAACCTGTAAAAATTCAGAAGCTAACAACCTTGCCAAATGCCTTTTTTGAGCCAAAAACGAGTATGAAAACTCGAATAAACGCAAATCCACAAAACATAGCTAGAGTTTTCCAAATTACCCCAAATTTCATATGTGATCATATATACCAAATATGAGTTCCCCACAAAATTTCATAATTTTTCAAGCATTCTAAGTATTTTTCGCAAATAAACGTCCCTATTCGGTAATAAATTCTCCAAATATTCTTGGATGGTTAAAAAATTACCAGATTTGGAAAGGACTCATTCATATGGTCCCTGATGTCCCTGAAAACTTTTACAAGCTAACAATATGCACATCACAACCTAACCCTAAACATCCCGTGATCGAGCAATCGGCAATACCTTTGCGGTTTTCGTCCGTTTTCGCTCTCTTAATCCAATTTCCGGGTTTGTGTGCTTCTAAGTAAGGTAGGTACAGTTCCTATATCACAAACCAAGCATGTATCATCAACATAATAGCCTTGAAACTTAGGGTTTCGGTTAGGGCTTTAAACCAAACTTTTGAACCGTAAAAACGCGATTTAAACCCCTTAATCCGTGTTTATGGGCAAAAAAAAAAACTATTAAACCAGGTTCCTAACCATGTATATGATAAGACCATGTTTTTGAACAATTTTTAGAATTTTTTATGGTTAGAAAGCGATTTTTGGCAATTATACTATGTTTATAAGTGATTAATCATGATTAAAACAAGTTTTAATGGATAAAAATGAGGAGATTACCTTGGTTTTTTTGAGGGTTTGATGAAGATCAGAGATAAACTTTAGGTTTTGCTAAAAAAATATGGTGTAAAAATATCTTATGTTATTATATAAAAAGAAAAGAAAGCTTAGGGAGGGGGAACCCCTTGGGCGGACGGAAGTTGTGGGCCCTCCTTGGGCCTTATTTTGGCCCACATGCCTCGTTTTTGCATGCCCGAATGTAAAATGCTGAGTCCAAATTTATTTCGGGTTCGGTTTTTAGTGCGAAAAATATATTGAGAACGACAAACAGTGCGGAAAACGAGCGTTTTTCGGCGCATTTTTGTGTAAATTTATGAAAAAATACTATTTGTTTGTAAAAATTGAAAATATTTTCACAGATCGCTCAAAACAACCCAAGTGTTTTTGTAGGTCTTTTTCGGCTTAAAGGATGATACAATGCATGTTTTGTATTAAACACCAAAAAGCAACTATGTGATGTGTGTCTAATAACCCTATAATAATGACCTTCACAATTAAGCTTTAATATTAAAACGAAAATCCTAAAACCACACACAACCGGCAAGTGTACCGATCGCAAGTAGTATAGACTTAGGAAGTCCGAGTATCGAACACGTGGACACGTTAGAACGCTAAAGATCACTAACCCTAGACAATACCTACCTTAAAATAATATTATATTGATTTTTGATTTCTTTTAACTTAACTGAACTAACTGGATTAACTAACAAAACTTACCAAAAATAGAAAACTTAACGGAAAACTAACTGTGTTAACTTAGGATGGAGAAAACGTATACCTAGGTCTGAATCAAATTGTAGGTCTAACAAGCTAATGGATTGGATGACTTCAAGACACCGGTCCCTAAATATGACACGACTAAGGATCGCTCGGGCTCACTGGATTACCTATCGGTCTCACTCAACAAGCCTAAACTACTCAAAATCGGCTAAAACGACCAAACCGGGAAACAATTGCTAACGTGTTCTAATGAAGGATCACCTCTCGGTCTCACCAACACTCGACCCTAATGGTAATGAATACTACACAACCAAGGATAGAGGAACAATTCAACTTAAACCAAAATAGATCAACTAGTCGCTCAAACACCTAAACCTGACAAGAAACGAACTCGCTCTCGCGCAATCCTTATTCTAGCATGCAAAGGCAGTGAGACAACCCTAAATTCCTATCACCTCTCGGTCTCAAAGAAGGTGTCTAACCGCTGTACTTAATCCAAATAATCACGCAACAAAACCCTACGGTTGTACCCTACCGCAAACAAACCCTAAACACAAAGTCTAGAATCAAACAATGTACCGATCAATCAATACAAAACTAATCAATCAACACACGGGGTTTATGCAATGAATCACCAAAATTTCCAGCCACTAAACACAACCTATTTCATGTCTAAATCAAACTTTACAATAGCAATTCAAGTCTATCAATCAAACAATCCATAAAACCTATCAAACACTAACAAGAATCATCATTCCTAGGTAGAACTAACAAGTTTAGCCGAGAA
Source organism: Bidens hawaiensis (assembly GCF_021521415.1). Classification (NCBI taxonomy): domain Eukaryota; kingdom Viridiplantae; phylum Streptophyta; class Magnoliopsida; order Asterales; family Asteraceae; genus Bidens; species Bidens hawaiensis. The sequence continues at coordinate 2,280 of NW_027498273.1, read as the reverse complement.
TCATTTTTGGACAACAGCAAACATTAATAAACACATCATTAATCCCATACCAAACATCTTAACAATCATCCAATGATCAACAATAATCAATAACAATTCAATCTCTCAATCAATTGCAAAACAAATCAACAATTAAACAAGAAAATCAAAGTGTATGAACAATGAAAAAGATGTAAGGATATGGATGTTTCCGGGGCTGTTCTTGCTGTAAAAAATGATGGGCATTCAATCCCGAGACTTGGTTCTTGTGTCTTCTTCCTTCTCTAGCCGCCACAACCTTCAAACGCTAGCCGAAAAAACTTTTTTTCTTTTTTTCTCCCTCTGCTGCTGCTGTTCGGCTGCTGTCCAGCAGCTCTAGGGTTTTTAAATTCTTATATTATAATATTATAATAGTATTTGGATCTCCATGATGCATATGGGTCGGGCCTTGAGCTTTGTCTTGAACTTGTATGCGTAAAAGGCTCATAGAATGCTCGAAAAGTCCCGGTTTTTACTTTTATTTTACCCAAAACCTACAAGATTAATAAATGTACGTAAAACCTATCTAAAACGAGTTAAAACATATAAAATATAATATAATACGTAGATAAAACGTGCGGAAAATACGAGTGTTTTACAACACATCACTATGCTTCTAAAAAACTTTCATTAGTTGATATTATATACCCGTTTAATACTTAACTACATTGAGTTTAATTATATGTACAAGTAAAAAACATAAATATATATATATATATATATATATATATATATTTAATATTAACCATTGATTTGTCATTTTTCTATTATATGCTATATTAATTTCAGTAATAAATTCAATCAGTTAATGTCTGATTTTTTCTTTGGAGTTTATTTTTTAAACTAGTATTGGTAGAAAAACTATTTACCATTTTAATGTTCATTGAAAAGTAGTCACCAAACTAGTGTTTTCCCACCTATTTTTCACTTTTTACTTTTAAATCAAAATATTAATGTATTTTTATTTCTTCTATTGGTTAATCCATTATCTATTTCTATTTCATACTTCTTATATATATTCATCTTATTTATTCGATAGCTTCTTTTTTATATATTTTTTTTATCATTCAACTTTTTCTTATTTTTTCTAAATCTTTTCTTATTATTTTATTGCTTCTCTTATTTGCCTTTTTAAAGTTAATATATTTTCTTGTCTTTTTCTTTGTCTAAAAAATATATATTCATTTTACGGAATTTGTTTTTTTGGGTTTAGTTCAGGTGCTGCAAGCCTGCAACGAATCTAATTAATAAAGCTTGAATTCGTGTCGAATAGTCGGCGCAACAACTAGTTTTACCAATTTTTAGTGTTATTTTTTAAATATGTTAATTTTATGAATTTATTTTTCATCTTTTGTTCCGGTACCGTTGAACCTAAATGATACTAACGCGGATTCCATCAGTAACGGTTAAGTTCGCTATAGTACCGGAAGTAAACCAAAAAATAAATTCGTAAAATATCATCTTTAAATAAAAAAAAAGAAAGAAAAAGGCGTTGGTAAAACTCATAAATTGTGGTGACTATGCAACACGAATTCGGCCAGTGTCGGTTAGGTTTTATGGTACCAGGAACTAAACATGAAAACTAAATTCGTAAAATGAACATATTTAATACAAAAAATAACAACATAAATTAGTAAAACTCGGGCGTTGGTAAAAAACCCATACGTCATGGCTACTATTGATCCAAATTCGACCAGAATTAGTTATGTTCGTTAGAATACCGAAATTAAAACGGAAAATAAAATTCATAAAATGATCAATACATTCCAAAACAAAAGGACAAAAAATGAAAACTAAATTCGTAAAATAAACATACTTAATACAAAAAATAACAACATAAATTGGTAAAACTCGGGCATTGGTAAAAACCCATACATCATGGCTACTATTTGATACAAATCCGACAGAATTAATTATGTTCATTAGAATACCGAAATTAAAACCGGAAAATAAAATTCATAAAATGATCAATATATTCTGAAACAAAAGGACAAAAAATGATATATTTAAAAAAAATCAAATAGAGAAGTAATAAAAAAGAAAGATTTAGAACGAGTAAGTAAAAAGAAAAAAGAAAAGGTTGAATAAGAAATAAAATATATATAAAAGAGGGTATTGATTAGATGAAAAATATATAAGAAGTATGAAATAGAAATAGATAGTGAATTAACTGATAGAAGAAATAAAAATACATTAATATGTGTTTAAAAGTAAAAATTGAAAAATAGGTGGGCAACACTGGTTTGGTAAATAGTTTTCAGT